>NC_072731.1:952914-1093749 GCF_026930045.1 Uloborus diversus
CCTGCCTTATAAAGCTAACGCGAAGGGAAAACTAGTTTCCCTAAAATATGTGCAAAGCAAATTTTGATGCCAGTTACACTCTGCCACTAAAAATGCACTAATTAAATTAGTCATCGGTGCGATAACTTCATTGATAAAACCTCAACGCACAATAGTTACGTACAGCATTATGTTTTATTGTCACAAAAAGACTTGCACTACATTATTGGACTTCGATGTGTATTCCAGTTTCTAGTCCCTTGTACTTGCAAAAACGGCAAATCCTGCCTTTATAAAGCTAACGCGAAGGGGCAACTAGTTTCCCTAAAATATGTGCAAAGCAAATTTTGATGCCAGTTACACTCTGCCACTAAAAATGCACTAATTAAATTAGTCATCGGTGCGATAACTTCATTGATAAAACCTCATCGCACAATAGTTACGTACAGCATTATGTTTTATTGGAACAAAAAGACTTGCACTACATTATTGGACTTCGATGTGTATTCCAGTTTCTAGTCCCTTGTACTTGCCAAAACGGCAAATCCTGCCTTATAAAGCTAACGCGAAGGGAAAACTAGTTTCGCTAAAATATGTCCAAAGCAAATTTTGATGCAAAATAGTGTATACTCACATGTAATCTGCGTACGAATGTCCAGCTGGTCCATCAGGCCATACCAGATAGCATATGGTTCGGTGCCCCCTGTCAGCGTACCGGAATGTCATGGTAGTCGAGTACACCAGGGATGGACTAGACAGGGCTGCTCCAGCCAGCCACACTGCACAGAGGGTGACGTAAGTCCAACCTTTCGACATCCGTGGTCGTAGAGGCCTCACAATTGCTATGTACCTGAAACAATACGTTTTTTCAGTTATGATTGTTCTTACTTAAATCATTACAGAAAACAGTAGCATTTAATGTGAATGGTATACTGATCGCCAAAGGTGGGGGAGGGTGGCCCAAAGCGGATAGGTTTTCGAAGAACGTTCGAAAATTGTAGTTTTTGGATTTTTATCGTAACAATTTCGATTTTATTTCCTAGCAGGGTTCTGGAACTTCAAATTAAAAAGCGATTTTTGTATTATTTCAAATCCAATATTTATTTATTATCAAACTTTACAAACATTTAAAAACCCGCTTTGCCCTACCAGGGAGCCCAAATCGGGTAAGCTTAACTAAGTGTGATTTGGTAAATTTGTCAATCAAATATGAAGTTATAAATTGTTATAATTGTCTAGCTACATTCCATTATAAAAAAAATAAAAATCCTACTTGTCCAATTTAAAGTCAGCATATTTGTTCATAAAACAAAAAACACAACTGATTAAATTAATAGACAAATTAATTGCCCTCCCCCCATAAAAAATAAATTTTCAAACATCAAATAATTTGAAAATCATTTTTCAAAGTTATACTTATCCTGTTGATATAGAAAATCTAAGTCAGCACACGAGTCAAGAAATTGTAAAAAAAAATGTATGATTAAATCCTATACCCGCTTGCCCAAAGGCACGTTTTTTATTTTAATAACTATAACCTTAAACTTAAAAAAGAAACAAACGAAATGACTATCGTATTTTGTAGGTGGATGGTGTCAGAATAACGTAATATTATAGACAATAAAAAAAAAAGCTGGTGTTCGACTAATCACAAGTTACAAAACTTCATTTTTTTTAGAAATGTATATATTTTTACATTTTAAGCCTGGTTGCGCTATGCTTGTGCTTCGTTTCACTGCTGCTTCGCTGGGACTGATTAAAATTCGGGGGTGTTCATGTAAACACGATATACGTATGCATCACCGCTCACACACCATGGGGGAGGGGGCATACGAAGGCCTACCCGCTTTGGGCCAGCCTCCCCTACATAACGCTGTAAACGAAAAAAAAGATTTTCTTTTGACTGTGAACATTTTCTAGAATTTCGATTCGATTCCGAGTCACAACTGACTACAACTGTATTTATGTCGAGAACTGCATACTAAGTGCCTTGCCTCCATTATTTTTTATACCGATAGATGGCAGCACCATCACCGGATTGAAAAGTTAATGAGAAATTAGAACTAGTCCAGGAGCTAATAGATACCTGGTGCTAGCACCCCCAGAGGTATCGTTTCACTTGGAGGACATTGAGACAACGAGCATATTTAACGTCGCCCAGTTTCCTTTAATGACGACGGTGGGTCTTCGACCATCGAGGTTCGAACCCAGGACCCTCCGGCCCCGAATCCGACACTCTACCGATCGGGCTACCACGTCCCAACATTTTCTAGAAAGTGATCTTTTATAGAGGGATGACTTCATATCGAGGTGTGACTGTATTCATATTTCGCTCACTCCTTTCAACAACAACATATCTCGAAAAGACGTGATTTTTCAGGGATAAGGAAGGGTGGCAGAAAGCGGGTAGGTTTTCGAAGAACGCTCGAAAATTGTAGTTTTTGGATTTTATAGAAACAATTTTGGTTTTATTTCATATCAGGGTTATCAAACTTTTAAATAAAAAGGGATTCGCCGATTATTTCAAACCCAATATTTATTTTTAATCAAATATTACAGACACTTGAAAAACCCGCTTTGCCCTACCAAGTGGCCCAAAGCGATTAAGCTCAACTAATTTTGTTTTGGTACATTTGCCAATCAAATATGAAATTATAAATGATTAAATTAGTTGACTAGCTACCTGCTGTTATAAAAATATGTATATAAATGTTATACTTATCCAGTTAAAAGTCAATCATTTGATAATAAAACATAAAGAAATAACTGATTAAATTAATAGAATAATTGTACAGGGTATTTTAAAATACCGTGATGCGTTCAGAGCCCACTAGTAAGTGAAGGATTGGACGAAAAATCGCCAAATTTCATGGGCGTACATAGCAGAACATGGGATATTGATTTCTACAATAAAAATAGTAACAAAAGTCACCACCAGGGGGAAATTTGGCTCTGTAAAAGGGAATTACTTCCGAATACTGAAGAATTAAATGCCAATTTAAAGCACACATCAAGTTATTTGCTACAAATAATTGTTGCTTACAAATGAGGTTCAATGAAACCAACAAGAAATTATAATTTGTAACAAGAGAAGAATTTTACCAAAAGTCTTCAGGAAGAAATTTTGGCGCGGCAGCAAGGATTTCTTTCTGAATTATATTCACGTAAGATGGTGCACCACTCCGTGTTGGGCTTTAGGTACTGGGCGTATGGCGGCAACATTTCTTTGATAGCAGTTCAATTAGTCATGCATTCATTTCCTAAACGGTATGCAGAACGTGGTCGCCCCATCTTTTATCTTGTGATTTTTAACCATGGGGATTTCGTAACGGCGTTGTGTATCTACGACATGTTCCCGATATCTCAAATTTCAAAACTAGAAAAATCTTACAGGTAGGGGGCGAAACTAATCCCCCTCCCCACCCCCGAGTCGTGGAAAATATTGTGCATTGTATGCAGTACCTGGAAAATCTCGATGTTGTTCATATTGAGCCTTACTTGTTGGTAAAAAACATATTTTGTGAATATAAAAACTTTTTAACAAAAAAATTGAACCGCCGAAAAAACTGAAAAGCAAAAAATAATAAACCATTTTAATTAAACCTTAATAACTAAGTTCTTAAACTGATGTAAGTATACCTGAGTATATATTTTTGTAATAATTTAGAGTTTTTAATTAACCTTAATAACTCAGTTCTTGAATTAATGTAAGTATACCTAAGTAGTTTTGAGTCGGTGCCAAACAAGCAAATTAATTATTTTTTTTAAGCGTGAGGCGCAGCGGTGGCGTATGGCGATACGCCCCTTCGCCGGAAAATGTCGAGCGTTCACGAAGTTAAACCCGAACGTCGTCGAGTGGTCTCGAAGAAGCACGTGTCGAGTATTTGGCTGCTACTGAGCTTTTGCCTCATATACAACAGACAAAATGTTTATATCATTGTTCATCATACTGAAGAAGGATTTCTCATCTTGTTAAAAGCTCAAATAAATGGTTTTGTGGGTCATAGTATTATTCAGCGTAAGTATGGCATAACAACTGTAGCCGTTAATTGCATACATGATCCTGAACATTTTTCTCACTGGTTGTTTGCCTCTCTCGTGCGAGGTCCCAAAGGTTTCAAAGCTCCAACGAGAGGTACTTTTTGTTGTATACGATCTACTAGTATTCATGATTTAATGATGGCGTGTGGAGGGAGCATTTTTTGAAACATTTATGTTTATCGCCGGACATTTCACATTACATTGCTAATTTTATTTGGTTATTTCTTTAAATTTAGGTAATTTAGGGATCTTTGTTTATTTATTGTTTGGCACCGACTCAAAACTACTTAGGTATACGTACATTAATTTAAGAACTGAGTTATTAAGGTTAATTAAAAACTCTAAATTATTACAAAAATATATACTCAGGTATACTTACATCAGTTTAAGAACTTAGTTATTAAGGTTTAATTAAAATTGTTTATTATTTTTTGCTTTTCAGTTTTTTCGGCGGTTCAATTTTTTTGTTAAAAAGTTTTTATTTTATAATTTTTTGTGGCTATAAGCTACTAATGTGGCTATAATCTGTATGCTTACATTTTTGATTACTTTTAAAATAGCTACCTACCTTACTTTAGATATTAACATATATATATATATATATATATATATATATATATATATATATATATATATATATATATAAACGTATTTTAACAATTATCTGTTGTGTTACATAAATAATTTTAAAAAAGCAGGCTTTATATACTAACATGGGTAGGCCTACAAAAAATGCTGCTCGGATGAGGAAAAGATGTTTAGAAGAATCTATTAATGAGAAAGAAAAAAGGTTGGAAGCAAACAGAAAGAGAATTACATTAACACGTTCACAGGAGAGTTTAGGTCAGCGCGAGGAAAGACTGTCGAGAATGAGAAGCTACAATAACGACAGGTTATTGCAAGAAGGTGATAAGCAGCGCGCTCGTCGTTTAGATATGATCAGAGAGCGACTTTCAAATGAGAGTGAAGAGCAATGCGCTCATCGTTTAGATCTGATAAGAGAGCGACTTTCAAATAAGAGTGAAGAGCAACGCGCTCATCGTTTAGATCTGATAAGAGAGCGACTTTCAAATGAGAGTGAAGAGCAACGCGCTCATCGTTTAGATCTGATAAGAGAGCGACTTTCAAATGAAATTGAGGACGAACGTATGCTGCGTTTGGATGCTGCTCGTAACCGTTCAGCAATGGTGGTACTTCACGAATCTTCCGAGGAGAGAACTAATCGTCTGAGCGCCATGCGACAAGCAGCTAGCGAGCAAATAAACAAGTGTAACGCAGAAAACTTTAAGAAATCAATTAATGTTTATGCTGACTTGTCGTGTTCAATATGCAAAAAAAATTTGTATCCTCAGCAACGTAGGAAATTGCAAACTAAAAATTTAGGCTCTATTTTGCCTAACGAACTGGTAGCTTTAGGTAATATAATTACTTGTTCACGATGCTCAAACAATATTAAAAAACATAAAACTCCACCCCAGGCCTATTGGAACAAAATGTCGGTAGCTGCAATACCTACAGAAATTGATGAGTTATCGGAAACTGAGAAACGTTTTATTTGCAGAGTAGTGCCATTTCTTAAAATAATAAAAGTTCAAAATCGTTTGAGCCAAGACTGGTGCAAAGGGCAGGCAATCCTTTTTGCTCAGGATGTGGTCGAGCTGGCGGAACAACTTCCGCTTGAACCTAATCAAACTGGATTAGTGCTCGTAGTAGAAAGTCGTGAAAATTTAGAACATTCTAGGGAGTTTCAAATTGAAATAGGTAAACTTCAAGTGGCATTGCAGTGGCTCCTAAAGAATAATGCACTGTATAAAGATGTTCGTGTGCATTTTCCTACTGTGGTCGATATTTCTACGATAACACAAATTACTGACGAACCCGCACATGTTCATGACAGTGAAGAACCAATTGTTGAACGGTCAACTGTTAATAAAAATAACTATACTGTCTTGCATGCTTTATCTGATCTAGATCCAAATAAGTTATTACACAAACCTCACGATGAACGAGCTTTAGCAGAAATGCAGAGACTGAGAGCTCTAAATCAAGAGACTGACAAATCTAAAGCTCATTCATCGTGAGTTGTTTTTTTTTTTTTTTTTTTTTTTTGTAACACACAACTCAGTAATAAAAAATCTGTGAGCGAACAATAAATCACTCCTAATATCTCACCTTTAGATAAGGAATTTTTCCAAATTTACATGGGACCAAATTCTAGGTACTCTTTCCAATAAAAAAACAACTATCGAAATTAGACGATTCTGTAAAAGTTATGCGTCGTCTTACACGAAAAAAAGTAAAAAACCTGTGAGCGAACAATAACTCACCCCTGTTTTCCATCCTTTAGGATAGGAAATTTTTTTCCAAATTTATATGGGAACAACTTCTGGGAAAATTCTTTCCAATGAAAAAAGAACTATCAAAATCGGACGAACCTGTGAAAAGTAATGCCTGGTCATACCTGAAAAAAAGAACTTATATATACGGGTCGACTTGAGAACCTCCTCCGTTTTTTCGTCGGTTAAAAAACTAATCCTAATTACAAATACCAGAGATTGAGAGGTCTACACTGCCGTGGGCAGGTCAAAGGCAGTAACTGCATTTTTTTTTTCATTTCTTTTTTTTTTTTTTTTTTTGCATTTTGTCATCTATTGTACGTTAGCTTTGTTGTACAAACTAACTTATTTGGTTTCCGCTGAAAAAAATATATAACTCCAACATTTTCTTATTGTTAGTACTACTGAATCCAACACACATTTCTTCAAATATCTCGAAAACTCATTTCTGCAGATACTGCCGCTTACCTGCCCATGGCAGTACACACGAGAGACATACAGGTCTGAAGCTCATTCATTGTGAGTTTTTTTTTTTTTTTTTTGTAATACCCAACTCAGAATCAAAAAATCTTGGAGTGAACAACTAATCACCCCCTCTCCCCCCCCTTAGGGTAGGAATTTTTCCCTCAAATTTATAGGGGAATTATTCAGGCTATACCCTTTCTAATAAAAAAAGAATATTCAAAATCGGACTATTCTGTAAAAAGTTATGTGTGGTCATACATTAAAAAAAAATATACATACGTGTCGATTTGAGAACCTCCTCCGTTTTTTCGTCGGTTAAAAATAGTACGTCACCATCACTAAACTTCGCCCTATTTTTTCATACAAATCCTGAATATAAAAAATGTTTGACGACTGGCACTGAAAACTAACCCTAATCACAAGTACCAGAGATTGAGAGGTCTACACTGCCGTGTGCAGGTAAAGGGCTATAACTGCAATTTTATCTTTTTTTTTTGCATTTTGTCATCATTGTTTGTACGTTAGCTTTGTTGTACAAACTAACTTATTTGGTTTCCGCTAAAAAAAATATAATTCCAACATTTCCCAGTTGATAGTACTGAATCCAGCGCACAGTTCTTAAAATATCTCGAAAACTCATTTCTGCAGATACTGTCGTTTACCTGCTCAAGACAGTACACACGAAAGACATACAAGTCTGCATCTCATTCATCGTGAGTTTTTTTTTTTTTTTGTTATACCCAATTCAGCATCAAAAAATCTTAGAGTGAACTACTAATCGCCCCCCTTTCCCCACCCTTAGGGTAGGATTTTTCCCCTCAAATTTATATAGGAACAACTTCAGGCTATACTCTTTCCAATAAAAAAAGAATATTCTAAATCGGACTATTCTGTAAAAAGTTATGTGTGGTCATATATAAAAAAATCTGTGAGTGAACAACAAATCTCCCCCTTTTCCCACCCTTAGGGTAGGAATTTTTTTCTCCAAATTTATATGAAACCAACTTCAGGGTATAACCTTTCCAATAAAAAAAGAATTATCAAAATCGGACTATTTTGTAAAAAGTTATGTGTGGTCATACATTAAAAATCTGTGAGTGAACAACAAATCAACCCCCTTTTCCCACCCTTAGGGTAGGAATTTTTTTTCAAAATTTTTATGGGACCACCTTCGGGGTATACCCTTTCCAATAAAAAAAGAATTATCAAAATCAGACTGTTCTGTAAAAAGTTATGCGTGGTCATACATTAAAAAAAAAAAAATATACGTGTCGAATTGAGAACCTCCTCCGTTTTTTCGTCGGTTAAAAAGTCATGCATATTTTATCAGTTAGCATTTAATCCTTCAAAAGTCACAGTAATACACCTTTAATACACCTTTTCAACGCCAAAATTTCCTCTGGTAGCGATTTTTGGTACTATTTTTTTTTTTTACTTCCTTTTCCAAAAAAGGAAGTATTGTATTCGCGAAAAAATTTTCACTCAAAATTCGGCCTTAATTTCCATTTTGCTCACCCCCGAATGAATGTTGAATTTTCTTTTCAACTCGACCACACGCGGATAAGTGCCTAAGAACGTATAAACACCCGAAATAACCATTTTGACTTTCCCCGAGTTAATTACAACTTCTCTCGTGACGTCCGTATGTACGTATGTATGTATGTGCGTATGTGCGGATGTGCGTATGTGCGTATGTATGTCGCATAACTCAAGAACTGTATGTCCTAGAAAGTTGAAATTTGGTACGTGGACTCCTAGTGGGGTCTAGTTGTGCACCTCCCCTTTTGGTTGCATTTGGGTGTTTCTAAAGAGGTCTTTTGCCCCTTTTTGGGGGGAAATCGTTATTAATTTCGATGTATACTCAAGTGGTGTTATAATTTGGCGCACACTTGGCGATATATTGCCAGTCTTTTGGTCGCCAAGTTATCGACAAATTTATCGTTTTTTTTTTTTTTTTTTTTTTTTTTTTTTAATTTGGTTTCAATTTGGCCAGTGTTGGTGATATTTAGAGAGTAAACTATTGAATCACATTAAAATTGCCAATAATGGGAAAATGACATTAAAATTGGAGTAAAAGAAGTCATGTGATGCACACATCAGCTGGTTTTTTCAGAAATTGAAATCCCATGGTCTACTGTGTATGCCCATGAAATTTGGCAATGTTTCGTCCACTACATCACTCGCTAGAGGGCTCTGAACACCTCACATTATTTTATAACCACCCTGTATTTTACACGATAGTTAAACATTATCAATTCATCGATTTCAGTATCAATGAAAATATTATTCACTCATCAGTATTTTAACAATCATCAGAACTGCGACGCATTGTCGTAAAATTATGCCCTTCACAAATGTTAAATTGAATCCAATATCTATGTAACGTAACACGACGAATACTAAGCTGTCCAGTACTTGAGAATTGGAAATGAATGCAACATGATATTACAATGAATAGTAATTTCAGGTATCTAAGAGCAATGCGTTAATTGGTCCAAAAATATTTCCTGGAATCCACGACTTAACACTATGCTAAGAAAGCGAGCAATTACTGATGGTTACAGAGATAGGATTTCTAAGACATGTTAGCAATTAATTTCAAACAGCTGATACCTTTGCTAATTAGTTTGTGCAGATGGTTGTTTAATGAAGTGTTAAAATTCCAATTATGTTTACTGCGATCTTGTTTGATTGAATTAAAGTGGAAGATTTCTATTTATAGCAGCTATTTTTTTAATACTGGGGATAGTGCCGGTTCAGCTCTTACAGCTCAATAAGCTACAGCCGACTCTCGATAATTCGAAACCTTAAAACACGAATACTCCTTTATCTTGAATTTTGCATTCGGTCTAAAACATGTAGTGTTTTCAATGTATTTCTTCTCTCTATGTCTCGAATGTTCTACTTTTAAGACGAAGTATTTATGATTGTTTTGTTTCCATTTTATGCATAAAAATGCAGCTAAAATAAGTAGGAAAACTTTTTTTTTTCTCCTTTAAGGCTACAGGGTGCACATTTTTTTTTTTAAATAATTTATCTAGATGCCTAAAACATTGTGTGTTTGTATATTTATCACATCTAAAACAATGGAAAAAAATTGGTGCATAAAAAATGAATCCTTTTTCAAAAATTTAAATTAAAAAAAAGTAATAAATAACAAAAAATTCACAAGTTTCAAATTGCTCTATGCACCCCAATTGTTTTTTTCAAATTTTGAATTTCCACTTGTTTTTCAATTATTAGGCATAATTACTTTAATACGCATTACATGTAATGTTTTATGAGACAGTTTATAACAAAAAATGCCGAAAAGGAGAATTTATGTGAAATTTTCAACAAATACGGTGATTTTAGCAACAAAAAAGTTGAATATCGAATTTTTCATAACCCTGAATACTGCAAATTTTGTGTACATTTATAACTTGACATTATCCAAATGTGTTTCTAAAGTTTCACTATAATCCTATAAATATTATGGTGCATGGAACACTTTAAGTTTTTATGTAAAATATGACAGCAGTGTAGTGCTGCAAAATGTAAACTAAGGGGTCTGATCACGGATGTGAAAAACAAAACTAACCTATAAGTCAATGAAAAAATCTTGTTGTCCTGAATACAGTAGCTGATATAGTATTAAGAGAAAGGTTAGGCATTTTTTTCGATTTTTTGCTCAATTTTCAGCATTTTTAGTGTCTACTGTTTACTTAACACATTGATTTGTTTATTAGCTTGTTTGAGAGGGATGGGTTATTTACAATAGTGCTTCTTAATGTACACTAGGGTGGAGTGAAAAAAATCAAAATTTAATAAACGTTAAATAATAGTGCGAAAAAGTTGCCTTTTGTAGAGATATCTAGTCATGCAAAAGGATTTCAACAGGAAAAATATCTAGAGGGGTCGCCCGCGTCTTGAAGTTGACCATTATTGCATTAAAACTGGCAATCATTTCATCAAAAGTAAAAATTTAATAAATTTGATGTAATATCACTGATGAGTAGGTTTTATGTGTAGATTACACACCGCAAGTGATTATTTTAATAATGAACTATATTTTAAAGTTCCACACATGCTTTAAATTTGAACAAAATAGCCTCAAAACTGACCAACATAGTAAGGCTTTGTACTTTGGAAAAAAATATCAGAAGTCATTATCTGTAAAAATGTGCAGTCTTATGAATTAATCCTTACATAGATATCGAAAAATAAAGTAATAAAAGCATTTCTTATCCAGTAAAAAAAGAGATAATTCTCCACTTAGTCAATAACTTTAGCTAAAAAAGTAAAAACTTGCGTACGATAAGGAACAATGGTCAAGTGTAAAAATTTGAAAATGTAAATGTAGCTTGAAACAGCCAACGTAATCCACGCCTCGAAACAAAAGAAGTTTCTAAAAAGAAGGTTCTAATTTTAATGTTTTTGAGCTTTCAAACTTTAATTACATTAATTACTATAAAGTATAGTTTGGCGTGCAAGTTGAACTATTTGTCCTGCCAATTTTCGTACTTAGTGTCATTGTGGCGTATTTCTGGATTCTAGTTTGACTCGAATAAAGCCATCTCTATCGGTTATAAAACAAATCGTAGCTAGCGCTTCTTTATCTAATTTTACCTATTGGCTCAATGCTTTAGTATCACATGGTTGGATTTGTAAACCCTAAAATTCAGTAGGTACGCCATCAAGCACCATTTCTTTCAAAGTTTTATCTAAAATTCCCATTTTGGAAAGGCGGAGCTAAGTTTTCCCACTTCCGCTTATCGAAGAGCTCATGGTAGGCTCTCAGCTTTGAAGTTGAAATCTGAAATTGTAAATTGTTCCCCAGTCCAAATTCTTCGAAGTTGTCTTCGTAATCCAACGCAAACCAAGTTATATGATGACGGTCATCTGCGTTCTCCACTGTTATATTTTTTAGATTCTCAAAGTAACCAGGATACAAAACTACAGTATTGTTGATGATCGAAACGTCATGTGAGAACATGATTTCCGTTGAAGTATGATGGCAAAGTTGAAGAATTCGATGGGACAACAAAACTTTGTAATTCCAGATTTCAATTTCGATGCTGAGAGACTACCTCAAGCTCAATAGCCGCGTTCGTAACCCACTTTTCGAACTGGTAAATCCCCGCTCTGGCTCCGCAAAAAAAAAAAAAAAACGATTGAAAAATTCCCCGTTTCCATGTAAAAAGAGGTTCTCCCATTGCACCAGAGAAAGCGGTTTTTACCCAGCATCCTTAGCGGCTAATAGACGAACTTGTTTCGCGTAATGCATTCTGGGTAAAAACGCCGCCTTCACTCCAGAAGCTAGCAGGAGCAGAAAGATTCTACATAAACCCCGCAAATAACCGGAATGCGGTGAAAAGCAGGTTTTTTCCGGGGTCGAAAGTGTCCATGGAAACGGCCCTATTAATAGGGTGGAGTGGGAAAACTCGGATCCTCCACCTAAAATAGGAGTTGCAGATAAAACTTTGAGAGAAATGGTGTTTGATGTTGTACCTACTGAATTGTATGATTTATAACACCTCACGTTATACTAAAATAATAAGACGATGCGTAAAATTAGACAAAGAAACGTCAACCACAGTTTGTTGTCTAACCAAGAGAGATGGATTTCTTAGAGTCAGATTAGAATCCAGAAATATTGCCCCACAATGCATCACTAAGGGTCAAGGTTAGGGGTCAAGATATTAAGTCCGATTCGAAAGTCACACTACTCTTTATTGTGTGAAATTTGGTTACAGTTCGTAAAATCAAACATTGTTAATATTTATTCAGAAACTTATTTTGCTTCATTGTAAGACTTTTGTGAGATACTGCAAGCTACATATTTATTTTCAAACTTTTATACTTAACCTACGTTCTTTATTAGACGTAAATTTTACGTTTTGTTCTAAAGATATGCGCTTACGTTCTTTATTACATGTGCTAAGGGGAAAATCAACTTTTTCTTTCTCTATGTAAGAAATGTTTTTATTACTTTTTTCTTTTGATATCTATGTAAGTATTAATTAATATGAGAGCACATTTTTTACAAATAATGACTTCTGATATTGTTTCTCAAAGTACGGAGCTTTACTATGTCGGTCAGTTTTGAAACTATATTAGTCAAATTCAAAGCATGTGTGGAACTTTAAAATATAGTTCATTATTTAAATGATTACATGCGGTGTGTAATCTACACATAACGCCTACACTTACGTGATATTGCATCATATTTATCAAACTTTTGGTTTTGATGAAATTATTGTAACTTATTCTAGTGTTTATGCAATAATAGTCAAATTCAAGGCTCGGAAGACCCCTCAAGATAATTTTTTCTGTCGAAATCCTTTTGCATGACTAAATATATCTATAAAAGGCAACTTTTCCGCACTATAACTTAACGTTTATCAAATTTTGATTTTTTTCACCCCAACCTAATGTACACTATGTTGCAAGATGAGAAGTAGTCGATTGGGCTACTTTTTGCCACTGACGACTTAAAATGTTATTTCTGGCTAATCTTTGAAAGACTTAATATTTTGTCAAAAATTGAAAACAAAAACTCTTTTATTTTCTGGGTGACTCAATCTGCTTTTAGAACTAAAAGCCGTTTAAAAGCAATGCCGACTGAAACCAAGAAAGAAGAAATTCGGTCTGCGACATACAAACTTAATAACGTTTTAAGGTGCAACAAAAATGCAAGTATTCAAAATTAATTGCATTTTTCGAAGTATCTTAGTAAAATGAACTGTCTGTAAAGGTATTTTTACCGAGTAATTATAATTTTATCCAAACTATTAGTGCTATAATCTTTCCAATATACAAAATTGCTGAAAAATAAGATAAAAATTATTTTTGGGAAGGCTGAGAAAGGAATTTCTGGTTTCTCGAAGGTTTTAGCCACCACCCTTGGGACTTCGAGTTATCGAGAGTTGATGTAAATAAATTAATTCCACTCACACCTAAATTAAAACATGCTGTAAAAAATAGTGCGTTTAAAAAGGGAGTGGTCCAATTGGTTCTAACATATTTTATAGTCATTAAAAGTTTTGTAAAAAAAATAATGCACGAAAAATCAGATTTGTGTAAATTTTAACTTCAAGAACAGGATTTTAGCCATAGGTCTTCGTTGAACTGAAAAGGGGGTTTCTTCAAATTCTGTTTGCAAATAATTTGTTAGTTTGTGCTTGATGTACACTGTTTACCACTGTCACTTTAATGCACGTGTTTACTCATTTCATAGGTAGAGGAAAGGGGGGGAGGGGCACATGTGAACATTTTTTTTTTTTTTTGATTTCTTAATTTCTCAAAAAATATTCCGTAAACGCGATTTACTTTGGCCCGAGGGTCCGTCATTGACCCAATCTGAGAAAAAGATTCAACGTTCTCTGTAAAACATCCAAGAAGCAATTTCTTATCGTATTTTTACAGTTAAAGAAAATTCTAAGGCAACTTTCTAGAAACATAAATTAAATTTATTTGGATTCTACACACGAAAGGGCTTGCAAATTGCCCTTGCTATTCGAACTGCCACGAGACGACCAACATCAACAAAAACCAAGCTATCGAATCCACGATACATTAACAGAAAAACAGCTAACTAAATTGAACCGACAGGTGGGAAATTTGAATATCGAAAAGCGCCCTCTTGCGCTCAGGTATACTTGAGGATTTTTATGGAAATTTTCCACATCAGTATTCGTTAGAAAGCAACCCCAAACACTCAGTAATGTATACCAAGTAGTTTTATAGCTCTCCTCAAAGAGCACAACCAGTAGTTTTGTGTTCCTTGTGCTAACAGTTGGCTTATTAACCTCTCAGACTTTTACATGTAAAAGCAGTTTGATATCAGCCAAGAGTTTGTTAAGTACCTGCTTATGAACAATATTGAAAACCTTATGTAGTAGCATAGTTGTACCTCTCATTTCTGTTAAATCTTTTATTTAAAAATTTCACGATGACAACACTTTTCCTAAACTAAAAATTACGACCTACTTTGGTCCAGCATGAAAACGTGAGAAAATTCTGTCAAAGTAAATTTCAAAAGAAAAGTAAAATTCTAAACAGGAAAAATACAATGAAAAAAAAAAACCTGGAATTCTCTGCTACGGATAAAGAGAGCGACTACAGACTCAAATCACCAGGGCTCAGTTACGTGGCTGTTATTATGGAAGATGAAGATAAATTGAAAGTTGCAGTAAGTTTAGAAAAAAGCTGACCCAGTTGCGTCCACTTCTTACAAATTTTGTTAAATTTGTTGGAAATTATGCGGAAGTTATTGTTGTAGAATGAAATAAACTGCGGCTTCCAGAGGAATTGTTGTTGATGTGAGCTAGAAAAAGAAACTAATGGGGGGGGGGGGGGTGAGACAATGGAGCGCACAGGCAAGTTTCAGAAGGGGCTGTCAATTTAGGATTCTTTATTTAATGAATGGTGTACCTTAGTAAAATGATTTAACTTACAAAACGGATGAAATTATGCCTGTTCTCCATCGGTAATTTCTGAGACAGTAACCAAGTATTCACACATTTAAGAATTTTTAACTTTCCTTAAAACAAATATGTGAATCTTAAACTGCTTTAGAAAATAAAACTTTCTTTAAAATAAATAGTTTTCCTAGCGAACAGACGTTTTTTCTTCGGCTCTATTTAGTTCTACAATGTCTTTAAATATGAAAAACAATTTTGAGCCAAAGTAATCCGATCGCAAGGGTATTAACCCCCTCCTCCTCCCTTCAAGAAAAAAAAAGGTTAAAATAATTTGAAACAAAGTGATCAGCATTGAAAAATTAAATTAAGAGAACTCTAGATGCGTAAAAAAGGTTTCGACTACTGGAAATATGATTAGTTACAAAATTAATGAGAAAAGATGAGAAAAGTTTTAAAAAGGTGGGCCAAAGTAGCCCGCTTTTACTGTAATAAATTTATTACAGCAAAAGTGTTTCTATGATTAAATTATCTTTTCTTTGTGCCCTGGAATTTTTTCACATTTTCTAAAGTAATATTTCTTTATGTTGAATTATTGTTGAACTTATGTTGAATATTATGTGAAATGTCTTCAATTGAACAAGCCTGGAGCACATATGAACATGATTGAAAAATGCAGCACAAGCAATATATTTCATCGAAAAGCATTTTAAGACGATACATATAAGTACAGTTGACTCTCTGCTTCACAACGCTCTATTTAACGACTTTCTCTATTTAACTACGGCTTTTCACGGTCCCAGATGGTCCACCATAGTGTTAAAAGCATTCTATTTAAGGACGTTTTCTACTTAAGGACGATTTTTTGTGGTCCCTTGAAAGTTGTTAAACAGAGAACCAACTGTATATACCCATTACAGTGAAGGGTTTAAAACCTATATTATGTGTCACATTAACTTGCACAGCAAGTGTCAATTATAGTATTTTTTCCAAACTATATAACTGTTTACTGTCAACTATTAACGTTTCGTAGCATGTTCTGATCACTAGATCGAAAAGGGAAAACTTATAAGACTAAACACGACAAAAAAATATTTCATCCGTAAAGTTTATTCTTATTATATTGTGCGTTTAAGCTTTTTACATAATATGATGATGCATTTAAAAATTATCTTATGCTTCAATTTTTAGTTAAAGGCCAATATATTGTCTGTTTTTTTCTTGTAAATATTACATAACCACTAAATTGTAAGCCAAACATTAAGTAACAGCAGAACTTAAAAATAAAAAACAATAAAATAAACAAAAAAGAATTATTCATAATGTAATAATGATTATCAATAAATTTTCAAACTAATTGAGGCAAAATAATAATTATAAATATTTACACCTTTTTTAACTCTCATTATACATACATACTAAAATACTACACATTAATATTTATATTACGGAGAGACCTTACATGTGGTGTTCACAAGTGCCCCGTCATCTACCTCAGAACTAATTTTCAAAAATAAATAATTCTTAATTTAATTGAAAAACTAAAACATTGACATGAATTTCCTTAAACGTTCTAATAATGCTTTTCAATAATTAAGTTTAGTTTTTTAGTTACTTTAAAACGTTTTTACATGAAGAAGACAGCAATAAAGTTACATACAACACTTGCTGAAACAAAAAAAATGTCATTGCAAAATGATGAACTGGCTCATTGCTCTAAAAGTTTTGACAGGTAGTAGAAATGGAACTGCCATTACTTGTGAATTTTTCAAGATTCTTTGCTTAACGTCATCCTTATAGAACATACCATGTTCACATGTGCCTCCGTGCTCACATGCCCCCCCCCTTAGCCCCTGCTATATTTTATCATGCATCAGTTTTTATCGAAAGTTCCTTGTAAATCATTCCAAAGTGTAAGACGCGTTCACTGAAAGTAAATCCTATGTGAGTGATTCAATGACAAGAGTTAGTCACGTGCATAATGAGTAAGTCAAATATTAGGCTAAACATAATTCCACAAATTCTAAATCTTCGTCCCTTATGTTTCTTTCAAATGCATATAAATGATCTTCAGTGGACGATACAGATTTGGTAGTAGTTGAAGGGGTCCGGAACACAAAAAATGTCAAATTTTGCAACGTTTTTATCATTTAAAAAACTTCTCCGTCTTTTTTTGCTAAAAAGGACGTTTGAAATTTGTTTAGGTCTTAATTAGAACAAAAGGTATAATGATTTTTGTTGCATGCATTGAACTAATATTATATTTAACTTCAAAACTTTAAACGCGTTTTTCTCCAAGATGCTATGTTTCCCCATATTTTGCACTCACACTTATAAGTCAAGAACTGGTAAAGATAAAGTAATGAAATTAGGAGCATATCTTTTTCAAACAGTTACTTTTAATTTTTATTCGGTAATTTAGTAAAAAAAAATGGTTAAAAAAATATCATTAAAAAAAATATCTTCAAATTTTCTGAAATTTTTCTTCAAATATTTTATATTTCTCTTTGAGTTAATATTTTTTCTAATCGTCGAATAAAAATTTAAGTTTAGATGTTTTTGCATATTTTTTTTAAACAATTTGAGAACCTCCCAAAGGAATTTGACCGCGTTCCTAGCGATTTGCACCTCTTCTTGCACCAGAAATCTTTCTTTGGTGGGCAAGACTTCAACATAGTTGGTGAGCTGAAAGAATATGTTGCTATATTGATGAAAACGCTGCGGAAACCTTATATGAAGAAAGCATGCAAAACTTGTGCCACGCTATGACAAACGCCTGCAAAACTTAGGGAGCTATATAGAAAAGTAGTTTAAGAGTTATAAGTAGTTTAAGAGTTTCCTGAATCCGTATACGATAGTTCTTATTTACCAAACGGAATTTTATATATATATACAAATATATATATATATATATATATATATATATATATATATATATATATATATATATATATATATATATATATATATATATATATATATATATATATATATATATATATATATATATATATATATATGTATATATATATATATATATATATATGTATATATGTATATATATATATATATATATATATATATATATATATATATATATATATATATATACTCCTGTTTGTGAAAATTGCAACACCACGAAGGACTTACGCGAGTAAGCTGAAAAAGTATTGCATGATATGCTAATGATTATAATTGCAGACTGGTAGCGCATGCGTATGCTGAGCAGCGCCCTCTGAACGGCGAATCGAACCGAATATAAATAGACGGCTGTAGCAAGGCGTGTATGATTATCGGTGGTTATATGTAAGAGTAAACGTAAACTGAATCTTTACTATGCCTCTACGACGAAAGAAAGCGAAATCTGAGCAAATTTCGGAGTTTGAACGTGGCAGAATCGTCAGCCTTCGTGAAGCTGGATTATCTTATCGTGCAGTAGCCGCTCGTGTGCTGCATAACAGCAGCACAACCATGCGTGTTTAGAAGCAGTGAACGGACGAGGGTCGGACAGCTCGGGAGTGGAATCCGAAATGTGACGTCAACTCGCGATGACAGACATCTGGTGCGTATGGCGCTGACGAACCGCACAGCTTCTTCTAGACAATTGGCAGCACAGTGGTCAACAGCTACAGGTGTTTCATTGTGTGCTTCATCAATTCGGGGACGTCTGCTGCAGCGTGGGTGCGCAAGGATTCCTCTATACGGGATTCCTATCACGCAAAACCATCGCCGCCTGCGCCTACAATGGGCCAATGTGCATTAGAGCTGGCGTGCTGATTGGCAGCAGGTCGTCTTTTCTGACGAATCTCGCTTCAATTTGTGGAGCCACGATGGCCGAATTCGTGTCAGGCGCTATGCCGGTATACGGCATATTTCGGAGTGCATTATCGAACGCCACAGTGGACGAACACCCGGAGTTATGGGGACTACGGTCTGGGGTACCATAGTATATGATGGACGATCATAATTGCTACGAATTATGGGCAATTTGAACATAACGACACATAAACGAATTTTTACAGTCCCAAGCTATTAGTTTCCTGCAAAGATTGCCAGGGGCTGTATTCCATCACGATAATGCCCGTCCACATGTCGCCAGGAGTGTCAAATCCTACCTAGATTCGCAGCAGGTACAGCTTCGAATACGTTTGGTTTTAAAATGTAATCATTTATTTGTACCATTATTACTCAACTGTGTATTAAATTTCATTCAGCTATGATGATTCCTTCATGGTGTTTCAATTTTCACAAACAGGAGCGTATATATAAATGTTTATGTGTATATTTTTCTTCTTTTCCATTAAAATGCAATGTATATATTTAATATCACTAACATTATTTTCAGAAACATTTTTTTTATGAACTTTCTTTTTTTTTTAAATTGAAATCTAAAGGTACTAAAGAAACTGATAGTTAAAATGAATTAAAAAAATAAAACTTCATAAGCTTGACGACAAGAGATAAAATAAATTCTTAGGATACGATCGGGTTGTTATTAGAAATATTCTCAAATTTAATCTGTTTCTTTTATAATTTGTGGATCCTGGTCTGAACTCTGAACAAGCGGTTTCGTACTCATTTTTAATTTCGATTTTCGCAGCTTGTTACTATTATTATTTTGTCTTTTAAATAATAATCTCTTCCCTATCGTCGCTCAAGAGTTTATCGTCCACTTAAGGAGAAAATTGCGCCGTAGGGAAAACAACACCCCACGTAGGAAACCTTTCGTTCAGAGTAAAACATTTCGCCAGATAATTATATATAAAAAAAAAAAAAATGTGTGAAAATAGTATCGATGTTTTTGAAAGCTCTTATTACCTTTCAGGCACGCTTCTTAATCATAGTAGAACGTTTTCCCCTCTTAATCTGTTAAAATATTTACGCTTTTAAAAATTTTTATTCACCCAATCTGCTTCTATATAAGCAAATAAACGTCTGAAAAATGTTAAAAGCTTTTCCTTTATTTCGAAATACGATTTAATTGTATCTGCTATTAATTCTGTTTATTTTGGAATAAAATTAAACTATGCACAACACTAATGTAAAGTAAGAAAAACAACGTTAAAAAAAGCACAAATTTGCCAATTACAGCAGACACGTGTTTCGGCGTTACAGGGAACGCCTTTTTCAATGCAAAAAGTAATGAGCTTATGGATGGAAGATGTCTTTTCATTGTACAGAGAAATAGTACAATTTATTTCAGATACAAATAAACTCAGTTAACTAAAATAATATTGCATTGAATATTAGGAGGTCTGTAATAATATTTAAAATGTAAATAACAAGAATTTTATCAATGAGTATCATTTAAAAAAAAATTCCTGTGATGCCAAATTCTTTAATCTTCGGCGTTATTTTTTTCCTGACTGGAATAGACTACATATGGTACTATATAGTTAAAATAATACCAGATAGGTGGAGCTAAAAGCAGAGTAAATATTTCACCATTTCACTTTGCCCCACAATCCCCTATTTACATAAATGCGTTAATATAATTCATACATTTCCTCAGAACTTTCTTGATAAACGACTCCACCATCAAGTCCCTGAAACCCATTTACTAAATAACAGGATGATAGAAAATAAGAAACGGACTCGCAAAGAACACACTTTTGTGTTAAACTTATCTTTGAGTATACGTGCTGCCCCATTAATTATTCGGGATGTTGTTCTTTAAAGTTGTGCAACCTAGGAAATGTTAGAGTGATATTTTTAAGTTTCTGTCGCGGCAAAAATCTTACTCCATTTGATTTGTTGGCGTTTCATAGAAAAGGGAATTATGTAAATGTATGTGCTCGGACAATTTGTTATGATCTTTTCTGCGGCATTGAAATATCTGTTCAAGACAAACAAGGTTTGTAAAGTAAAAAATAAATTGCATGACTTTTTTCCAACAATTTCAAAACTAAAATTACTGCAGTCTTCGTGTACCTAGAATTACGACTAGGACCATTTTGACCCTCTGAGAAGAAATCTACATAGTTCCATACATAATGTTATATATTTTCAAAACAATGTTTAAAATAAGCATATTTAGAATAAATATAGCTTATTTAAGGGGGTCCGGGATACATTTTGTAATTTTTTTTTATTATATGCTTTAGAGTTTTAAAATTTTTTGCACTGATTCACCATTTATTTAATAATCAAAATCATAACATAAATATGAAAAAAAAAATTTAAATTTAATTAGTTTAGTCACCGGACGCTACAATTTTGTACCATTAAAAGCTAAAGTGAACTTACAAAACGAAACAAATATAAAAATAAATTTTAAAAGCACAATTATAGACTCTTACTACCGTGAATATATTTTGAAACATTTTTGAAATTACAAAATTGTATAAAAAACTTAGTAGCAAGGCAACGGTTTTACATTACGCTTAAATCTTAAACCTACCACTACACAAATTTTTAACAAGAATGGCGAAAGTATATTTTTAGTTCTGACTGTGACTTTTTAGTGTGTAAAACAAATATCAGTTGAACTAATAGTGCCATCTAATGATAAATTAAAAAAAATAATTAAGGTTGGTACTATTTTGTACCAATCGGCATTGATGGATCAATAACCAATATATCATACCCATCTGACGTCTAAGGTGTTAAGGAATATTGGTTTTGTTAATTTATATTTTAGAAATTGAAGAAAGCTCAAAGTTCTTCAATGTGATGCTATAGAAAATCAGGTTTTGAATTCACATCGATTTCTGGTCTACAAAAAAATATTTCTGACGTTTGTCACCAAAAAAGACTAACTTTAACAAAGATATTTTTTTAGAATGCATTCTTTAAAACTGTCAAAACTATCAAAGAAATTTGCTTCCTTCATAAATGCTCTTTAAAGGTGCAATGAGAAGAACTAATTAAAAGGTAATCTTTATTTTTACCTAACCATGCACGAATACGTGCGAAATGTAAAACATGTTTCAAAATATCTATTTCGCTTTTGGTGTTCGCTTTTTACTTCTTTAATTTTTATTGCATACTCGTTTCATACGTATTTGTTTTGTTTTGTGCGCTGATAATTTTATATTTAATGTTTTTTTTTCATCCTGTAGTCTGTATGTGTATTTTCACTTGGTGTTATTAACACCGTATTCCTCTTCTTTTCATTTAATTTTCTTTTTCTCTGTATTTACTTGCGAAATTTTTGTTTAGGATATTTTTTCCTTTATTTATATTACCTCTGTTTTCTATAGTCACAGTTGTTAAATCTTCATATTTGGGCTGGTATCAGCTTTGTCTTTTCAACAATGAGTTTTTATTGTTTCTACTATTCGATTATCACACTTTCATTAATATAATATTTTGTTTTACTTCATACCTTTGAAACAGCTTTTTTTTAATGATCTTTGCTACATTTTTGTCTATTTCAATTCTTCGCTGTTTGTTCAATGCTAACATTGCATAAACTGTTTATTATACTCTTTCATTGCTTAAGCAAGATATCCTTTCATTTACTTGCACATCCATGAAAATGGATTGTAGTAGTCTCAAGGGTTTTTTTGCGAATCTTGAAGCAAATACTTATTATTGATATTTGTAAAAATTAACGCTGTCTTTACAATTTCGACTTATTTTACAAAAAAGAAGCATTTTGTTTGTAGCAAATCCTAAGGCGACAGCCAGCTACTTTTTTTTTTAGTGAACAGTAATCCTTGACACGGTGCCTGAATGATAATCACATACCAAGGGAATGCAGTACGATCTTTAGTTTCGAAGGCAATACAAAGCCTACTTTAAATAAACAAGTATTCCATTTTCTTTTTCTTGCTTTTTTTTGGTGTTGAACAAATGAATCAAAAAACTACATGGAATGCTGCTTCTAAAGAATGGCTGTGTTTTATGCAAAACAACTGTCGTTGTCAATGTAACTATTTTACAAAATAAATGTATCTCTTGAAAGTGCGTTTAATGAGATAGCAGAAAAATTTTCTTTTTACTTCCTTTTACAAAAAAGGAAGTATTGTATTCGCGAAAAAAGTTTCACTCAAAAATCGGCCTTAATTTCCATTTTACTCACCCCCAAATGAATGCTGAGTTTATTTTTCAACCCGACCACACGTGGATATATGCCTAGGAACGTACAGACACCTGAAATATCTATTTTGACGATCCCCGAGTTAATTACAACGAGTTTTCTCGTGACGTCTGTATGTACGTATGTGCGTATGTGTGTATGTATGTCGCATAACTCAAGAACGGAATGTCATAGAAAGTTAAAATTTGGTACTTAGACTCCTAGTGGGGTCTAGTTGTGCACCTCCCTGTTTGGTTGCATTCGGATGCTCCAAATGGGGTCTTTTTCCCCTTTTTTGGGGGGGGGGAATCATTGTTAATTCTAACTATTGTAACTATTGAATCACATTAAAACTGTCAATAATGAGAAAATGACATTAAGTTGGAGTAAAAGGAAGTCATGTGATACACACATCAGCTCGTTTTTAACATACTAGGAAGATAAATAAGATAAACAAATATTTTTGTGCTGAACAGTAAAGTAAGAAAAAACAACGTCAAAAAAAGCACGAATTGCCAATTACAGCTGACACGCGTTTCGGCAATACAGGAAACGCCTTTTTCAATGCAAAAAGTAGTGAACTTATGGATGAAAATACATCCTGTTGTCGGATGTCTTTTGTTGAATGGCAATAACAAAGTAGTTATCTGTGGCAAATTTACATAGAAATTCATTTGAAGTAACACGTCCCAACATTGCATTAAGATGAGATTTTTGCAGCGCAAATTATGTATTTGTGGAAAAGCTATATTGTGACAACAAGGAAGAGTTTTCATCCGAAGCAACGTCATATACATCAAGAGTTTGTGTCATAACAGTAAAAAAATAAATTGTTTTGTCACTAATGGTGCAAATCTCCAAACTGCAGAATGATAAAAACTCTCTTTTCAAAGTGTATAATAGAGAAGTTTTCGATTTTTTCAATTTTATTTTTATATGATAGAGTAACATGTATGAACATCATAGGTGGAAAAATTTTTGCGATACGGTAAGAAGTTTTTTTTAAATTAATTTTTAAAGTTCAAGCGTTGTGACGTCTAATGGCTCAGGAAGTGACGTCATGCGCTCTTCCGCCGCGGGAGAAGCCGAAGGACGTGCAGTCGGCTTCGAAGACGAAACGTAAGGCTTACCTCCTCGCATTTAACTCCTCACTTTTCTGGAACATTAAACCTCTCATCCTCTCGGAAATATTCGAATACCATTATTGATGTTACTTGAGGAAGATTATTAGATTGTGCTTTAACGAATCCGGCCTCCATAGTGCGTTCAAAAGGATTATTGAATTTCTAAAAAATAAAAATATCAGCGTGCTCAAAATGTCCGTAGCGAAAACAAGGGATCTTCGACGGAAGGCTGCCCATTAGTGCCCTGTGACGTAAGCTCGTGACGTTTCAGAAGAGCGTACTTTTGCGCGTGGATTTTTAAAAATTCATTAAAAATCAATCACGGTGTTTTAAAATTCGGCGATGGTGAATTTTTTAGTTGTGAGGATCAACCAACAATATCCAATAGTCAAAATGTGAAAAATTAACAGGTAAATTTTGGCTTCATCGCAAGATAATGCTTGCTGCAAGCCCGATATGCTTAATGACGACCTAATATGTTTATCGACCTCCTTTGCCCTTACGGACTACTTGCGGACCCTATGGACCCAGTATGGTTGCTAAGAGTCCAAATGAGATAGTGAGAAGCAAAGGGATGTAAGTGGACATTTTCAAGATTCGAGTAAAAAGACAATAAAGATAGCGTTCTAGGTAGGTTTATATTGATTTTTTTTCCTTAATCATGCTTTACAGCTCCTACCAGGGCTACTAGTACCATATCTTCCCCCAAGACAGAGGAGGGACTCACTTACCACTTGTACTGGTTACCTCCAAATTTTCGATTTAGCCACTTACATCCCTTTGTTTCTCACTGCCTCAAATAATTTTTTTTGAGAACCCACAATGCATTCAGCATCCCGCGTTTGTCAGCAACTCTTAACAGTAGACCCTTATTTCTGTACCTCACAGCCAGGCAAAGTGAGTCATTGCCACTTTGCAGTAGGGCGGAAAAACTTTCATCTAGTGCGTACAAAGAAGGACTGCGCTCTTTTATGCAGATAAATAATTATAAAAGAATATTAATATAATTGGACTTACATTAGTCTGACTCTGATGCGCAGATTTTACGAAGGCTTATTTTAGTCCGATTTGATTATGCGCATTTTAGGATTCGATGTCTTTGTTTTGTTCCACGCATATGATTTTTTATTTTACCCGGAAGCGACATTTTCCCGCCCTTTTAAGTTTAAGTTCTTTAGATTTCAGATAACACGCAATATTTGCATTATAGACTGCAAAAAAGCGAGCTCGGGTCACTGGAGACAATTCTTTCAAATAGGTATTTCGATCTCTTTCTTTCCAGAAGTAGAATCATTGAACCCTCACAACGAAGAGCTCACTAAAGAAGAGTTTGCAGAAAAGAAAAAAAGAACGAAACCAACGAGGATAACGACATCAGTAGCACAACTTTTCAAACTAAAAGTTTTGTGGTGTCCCTTGACAATGGCTAATGATCTTGCTTATTTGTTAGCGCAGGAGTATCCTTTCAACGGACAAATATATCCAGCTATTTTTTTTTTCAAATAGTAAGTTAATTCAAGTTTTCTTTATGCATGTCGAGTATAAGTATCGAAGTAATTTTCCATTAAATTTACCAAATATTCTTCTATCACCGGAGCGGTTTATTTCTGTCTATAGAACCTAACCTCTATTTCAAATCTACTATTATGTCTTAACATGGTTTTGATTTATGAGGCGCTTTCGTATAATGTAAATCCCTGCGCAAAACCAGTGTCTACTGTATATTAGTGAGCATATATCCAAAATTCGACTACAGTGTCGGATATTTATGAAAATATGTTTTTTTTTTTTTTTTTTAATGTCTGCTGCTTGCAACATCATGCAACATCATCGCTTTTTGCCATTTGCTTGTTTGGCATTGTGAATGTTTATTATAACTACATAAAAACATAATTTTATTAAACTTCGAATTAAAATATTTTGAAAGATTCGTTTTTTTACCTAACTTTGTGTGTGTATAGGAAATGCGCACGTGCCCTAATTAACGGAGATATTAAAAAATAAAACATTTTTTTAACTAAATGTTCCTTTTTAAGCGAAGGGACTTTCCAATTATTTCAACTATGGTATCGTTAGAAAATTAATAAAAGCCACCGAAAACTCGTTGAAGGGTCTAAGGACGCTTAACCTTCAAAATTTTCGACTTTCTGGAAAAAAAATGTATGTTACGTCTAATTTAATTCTGAACAATTTGGTTATTTTATGTATTACCATACGCAGAAAAATTTTCAAGTTATCGAAAAAATGGGTTAACTTTCCCCATAGAGATATTTGTCAACAGCGGAGCTGTTAAAGGCTCTTTTTCTCAGGTTGCGTTTTCTCAGGTTTCCTGTTTTGCGTGCGTGATATCGCAGAAGGCTTCCTATATATTTCCGTAAAACTTTTCATTCATGTTCGTTTTGGTTTATTTTTGTGGCCTGAACCTAAATTTATTTATTTATTTTTAATTATTATTATTATTTTTTAATTTTATAAGTTAATATCAAAATTTTCCAAAATCTTAGGTGAAAATATATAATTTTTTTTAAATATTACCATTATTTTTAGTAAAAATTTAGGTTCAGATCATAATTATGAACTAGATAACCATGCATGAAACGTTTTACGGAAATACATACGAAACTTAATGAGATATCATGCGCTCAAAACGAGAAATCGGCACCTGAGAAAAAGAGGCTGAAACAGCTGCTGTTAACATAAATCTCTATGGGGAAAGTTTTGGCATTTTTTCGATAACTTGAAAAGTGTTTTGCTTATGGAAATAAATAATGTATCAAATGGTTCAGAATTAAATTACGCATAACGTACATTTTTTCCAGACAGTCGCCAATTTTGAAGGTTAAGGGTCCTTAGACCCTTTAAGGACCTATCTCGAATTGCTTTAATTGAAAAGAAAAAAAAGTGATAAGCATTTCTTCCGTAACAAAACTCATAAATTAAAAATATAGATAAATGTACTATGGATTATAATTATCTAACGTCTACTTAATAAGATAAGCTATAATAACTTACAAGTAACTTTTCTTGTATTTCTGACCGTGCTAAATGTATTGAAAAGCATAAGGAAAACCTGTTTTAACATTTTTGAAACGTATAATTTTCAGTTCTCATTATACATAATTTGCCTCCTTATTTGAGTTCTTACATTTTTATAGTATTTAGAATATGTGCAATTCTGAGTTATCACTACTACTAATTCACTTAAATTGAAGTTAGAGAAAAAAGCTTTCTGAATATTTGTTTTCTAACTAAATAAATAAATAAATAAAATAACAACATTTTCTTCTCTTGAGAAAGATTCATTTGAGAAAAAACGGTTGAAAAGCAGTATATAAAATATTATAATTTAAGTTCTTTTGAAAGTCAATATCTGTGAACTATATCGTTAAAAATGATTTTTTTGCTGTTGCATTATTCCTAATTGATTTCTGATTGCAATGTTCGCCACTTCTATTCATCCACGTTTCCATATGACAAACATAAAATGAGAGTTTGAATTAAAATTTTTCCGATATTGTACTTTAAAGCAGTAGTTATTGGAATTTCTTAGACCGTAACAACTAGAGAATGAAAGTGATGTTGTTTTCTTATAACCTAGCAGTCTTTCTTTTACTTTTGTTTGAAAAATATTGTGTTTGTGAAACGCGTTTCAATTATTACAAACGATTTTGAAACGGACCTAAAATCGTGAATAGTTGATAATTTAAAATCCATATTAGTATAAGATGAATTGAATTCGTTAATTATTATTAATGTTATTATTATTTATCTAATTTATCTATTACTATTTAATCTAATGAAATTGAATTATGTTTTTAATAGGTTGGTTTGCCAATAATTGCCCACTGGAGCACAGAAATGTAAAACACAGGAACAAAAATGTAGAAATTATGTGACTGATTTCTGGAAACAACTCCTAGTATCCCACGATATGCTGCTCTGTTATAATTTATAGCTGTAGTTAAAATTTTGATTGGGTGCTATACTTACAAAGACATCCGGATAGTCATTGGGGTGGGTCATCGTTCTATGGTTTAAAAAAAAAAATAGTTTCCAATTGCCATAGGGCAGGGCAAGAAAAAGGCACCAAATGACGTTTTTAGGTTATATATAAAATTTCATTCGAATTAGGAGTTCATTTTCTGCCTCCGGATTGAGTTTGAAAAACAAGTATTTAAGGGAAAAAATCTATTTTCAATAAAAAAACTGAAAAAGAAAATTACAAATATATATAACAGCTTAAGGTTGTGCACGTATTAATCATTTATTTACAAAAACGTTTACGATGATCCTTAATTTTCCAAATTAAAAATATTTATCTTAAACTGGTTTAAAAGTACTAACTGTCTAGTTTTGGTACAAGTTTCCAGGACTTAATTTAGTTCTATATTAAACCTTCTCCTCTTGCACAATGTAGTTGAAACTTATGTCAATTTCAATTGTCCTTTCATATTTAACTGCCCCGTCATTATATATATATATATATATATATATATATATATATATATATATATATATATATATATATATATATATATATTATTACGATAGACCATATATATATATATATATATATATATATATATATATATATATATATATATATATATATATATGGTCTAACGTAACCAACATAACATTCAGAGATTCTGTTTTGTTGCCTAAGATGAGTTTTAAACGTATAAGAATAATTAATTTGTGGTTAATTTAAGAAATTTTGAGAAAGAATAAAACTTCTGTGTAATATTCCTGCTATAAAACACAGTATAAAGCACATCAATTGGTGGTATTTGAAACTAAATTAATATATTG
The DNA here is from genome assembly GCF_026930045.1 of Uloborus diversus. Taxonomy (NCBI): domain Eukaryota; kingdom Metazoa; phylum Arthropoda; class Arachnida; order Araneae; family Uloboridae; genus Uloborus; species Uloborus diversus. The sequence continues at coordinate 982,097 of NC_072731.1, forward strand.
TGACGAATATAACATTTTTGCAATCTTGAATTTGCAACTTACAATTCAGCTCTCATTTTCTCCAAAGTTTAGGTAGATATCATAGTAAAAACAATGTAATATGTTATTTTCATTCCTTAACATCATTTTTTATTAAAGAAAATACTCATATTTCTAATAATGTGACATAAATGAAAACTTTTCAAAATATGACCCGTGACGAACGTAACTGTGAAGCAGAACGTAATTCTGAACTTATGTTACTAAGTTCATTTAGAAATCGACTCGTTCTAAATAATAATTAACTAGTAGGTATTGAAACTTCGTTTTAAAATTAACACTTCTATCAACAAATTTTCACCATGGATGAAATAAATTCTTTTTTATTGGCATTGTACAAAATTTATTTTTTCTCCTCTGTTTTAAAGTGAAACTTTTTATGCGAGAGCTTTGAATTTCTGAGCATGCTTTTTGAATGCTCAACTTTTGGAATCTTTCCGCAAACTTTGTATGTTGAGAAAGGGGAAGTTATATTATTTTACAACTCTGTGCAAAGTTAGCTTACCAGCTTCCCTGCTATTGATTCTCATATCCTGACCTCATTTTTAATTCCTGAGATTTCTTGATTTTTTTTTCGTTAAAAATATATTTATGTATTTATTGATCATTACTATTATTATTATTATTATTATTATTATTATTGATGTAATATTCGCATACGCTGTACTGCATTTTTCCTGTCTTTTTTTGTTGTTGTTTATATGCTATTCTCTTTCTGCTTTGACTCTTTGTTTTTTTTATTTGTTTATTTTTTTTAATTCTTTTTTTTAGCCGTCATTTTTTCCATAAGATACAACTCCAAAAATTCCACAAATATGTGTTAAAAAATTCAGTTAATTGTTTCGAAAATTACAAAATATTGTACAGTGACATTTAAAAAATTAAATTATTTCAAAATATACATTTCATTTATTTCTTATTGAACTAAACGTTCGAAAAATGCAGTGTTTGTTTCAAGTAATTACATTCGTCCCAATAAATTTGTTACGTTCGTCACGCTGATAACTTATTGTTTAAATACTTTAATAAAAATTTAACATTTTAAACGCATTTTAGGTAGCTCTTGGGGAAAAGAACAAAGCAACATTTTTCTTTATATAGTCTTCTAAAAGGTTGGAAGGGAAAATACGACGTTTTGAAACGAACATAACTGACTGTTCAACACAGAATTCAAATTAGGCTAAACGAAAAAAAAATAAAAATTAAGTGAAAGAGATTAAAGAAACTAAAATCTCAAAATAAGTGAATAACTGGAAAAAAATATTAACATAAAATGAATGGTTAAAAAATTACAGGTCGCATTTCTTGAATGCTTTGTAGTTTAAATTTACACGTTTTGGTTAAAGATCTTCAAGCAGTAATTGTTCTACGCACATCATCCATCTTGAAAAATGTTTTACCAGATTCGAAAATTAAGAATGTTATCCCTAAAATGATGTATAACACGTTACTTTTGATTGAGTTTGAAATTTTGGCCTGTAGCTTGACATTTTCGTGTACTGACCCTATTATAGTATTAGCTAAAATTGACCATTTGCTACTAAAGTCTATCTTTACATACATCATAAATAACCCTCCATTTTCAAATGCCTCTCAAACTAGTTAAACTAAAAAGTGGAAGTTCCCTTTTTTAACTCATTTTGACCAACAGTAAAAAAAAAAAAAATCAAAATTATGAAACTCGGAGCTTAAAAAAAAATAAATAAATAAACACGTGTTTTTGAAAGTCTTTGTAGCAAGAAAAAACAATTACGTGTTTCAAAACGGTGCATTTCGTCTAAACGAAAAAATGAATGTTTTTCATTAAAACAAACATGCACAATTAATGAGAGTAAGCGGTTTTAAACTCTTGTCGAAAATCGGAAGTGAGCTGCATCTCGAGCCAAGAGTTTTTTTTTTCGGGGGGGGGGGTTGTTAAACATTAATATGCATGTAACTATTTCTATACATAAACATTTCCTTTTACACTTGTTAAATCCAAAGCATTTCGAGACAAAGTAGGTAGGGTAATGACCCCAGTAATAAGCACTTTGCCTTAAACTTACATCTGTTTTTATTACAGTGCAGAACCTTTTATCCAGGAATCAAAAAACCGGGAAACCAGAAAACCGGCAACCTGTTGCCGGTTTTCCCGCCATTTTTTTTTTAAAAATACGCATTTTCAGCAATTTTTGAAATACTAAGCTTTTTTTTTTCTTTGAAATACCTAAAAGAAAATGAGCGGTTTCTTAATAAATACCATATTACTCATCTATAACTCGGGAAAATGTTTACAAAAATGAACTTCAAAGGTTGTCTTTGACGAAGGGAAAAATTTCCGGAATGTATTCTTGAACTAAAAGAAATTTTTGTGTTTTAGTCCAACTGAAAGCTAAAGAAATGAATATTGTCACATTATAATGCAATATTTTATTGAATGAAACCGTTTAGAGCGGAAGTGACGTCGCAAAAGCGCGTGAATCGCCGCGATTCTCGAGTTTTCCGAATAGTTGATGGTGGAATCTAGAAATCGTTAAACGCAAGACTGTAATAAGGCTGCAGGAACTCGTAAATTTAATTTCAATTGGTATTAACTTAATGCAAAAGCAATAGTTATCAATAATCGCTAACGCCAAACCTTTTCAAAAAGTGAAAAAAAAAAAAAAAAAACGCGTTCATGAAAACAAATTCTGATACACTGTAATAGAAGAATCGCACATTTACGTTCAAAAACCCCTTTCGTGCCCTTCCCTTCATTCTCTTTCATTTTAAAACATCGAAAATTGGTAATTTTTCTTTCTTTTTTCAAAATGAATATGAAGGTCTCAGGTCTTGGTAAATAACTTAAGGTTTTTGGTGTTTAAATTATTCTCTCACTAGTAGTTTTTAATGTTTCGATATTGATAAGCATTTCTGAACTGTTTTTCTTCTTATTTTAATACGTATTACTATTTATTATAGTAATTTAAGTTTTATAAACAATCGGCCAAAAGCTCTTTTTAGCGATCCAGAAAACCGGGAAATTCAGATATCCGGGATTGCTATGGTCCCAAACTTCCCGGATAATTGGTTCTCTACTGTACTTAGAAAAAAAATATTCATTCGCAAATATTTTTGTATTAAAGAATGCACATCTGTGCATCTATTTAGTTAACTAAAATCAAAAATGTTGGAATTGCTATTTTTATAAAAAGATTTTGATAAAAAGTTACCAAAATCACCAGCAATTGGCACCTGATACCCCAGTGTATGACAACTTGTGATCCAGTAATTGCACATGTTAATAGAACTGGAAAATCACTTTACTTTCCACTTTTAGATTATATACAAATTTTATCATCATAAGAAACATAATTAATGTTAATTTAAAGTAGGTAATTTTACATAAATTAATGTTGAATCACACATCTTGATGTTGAAAAAATATTTTAGAGAAATAAATTAAATTTGGAGTGTTGCATAGAAAAAACTATCGAGATTATTGCTGTTTCATTAGTCGATATGCAGTTTCGATTTTACGAATTACCTATAGCTGTTTCTATAGAAAAAGAAATATTAGGAACACTGACCCGATTATTCTAAGGGACCATAAAAAATGAACCGATTTTCTACCATCGCGATATCTGACTGATGGCCAAAGATTTTCTTTTTTTTATTGTTTCTCTTAAAATTTAAAAGTATATTCTACAGGATTCAAATCAAGAGTAGAATCAAATCAATATAGTTGCTTTAAAAGTATCAGAAATAAAACTAGTGACATTTTGCACAACGCGTTTGTGTTCATAGCACATGTGCCAATTACTGGAGACAGGCAAAACTTAAGCACCACTAAATGGCATCCATCATAATTTCAGGAATCCAAAAAGGGGAAAAAATGTATTTCTACTCACTCAAAGTAACACCTTTCAACTAAACAAAACTGTTAACAACTATGTGACTAAAAACTAATATATTTTAAGTCACATTTTAATGGATTAATGCGCATGCTTTCCTTAAGCCAAAGAAGAAGCTTTTGTAACAAAAATGGCTGATTTGATACTAGTCCCAATTGTTTCTCTTTCCTATGCACTGCTACCATTTAGTGACATGAATTTCAAGTTGTAATCTTTAAAGTACTTTTAAAAGATTGGATACGAATCTTATTTTAGGAATTTTTGTTGGGGGTGCCAATCAGTTGTGACCTGCTAACTACTTGGGGTGTTACCTTTTTTTTTTTTTGACTCAATTGACATGATAAATGTCATAAATACTTTTTTAAACGGAAATTCATCAAAAAATAATACTTTCTAAAAGACTACTAACCGCCTGGATACCTATTTAATTTTTATTTTTGTGTAGCGACTGCTTTACTTTAAAAATTTTTGAATGCGACAAGTATTTCATCACTGAATTTTACAGACCTGCCTCAGCAATTTCTTCCGTGTGGTGATGTTGCTATTAGCACTATAAATTCCAAATGTTTCTTGAAAACGTGTGTAAAAATTCTTGCTTGGGAATTGTAATTATAAATATCATACGGGTCATTCTCACAAAAAGGTGACTTTTACAGTCCCTTAGTAATAAATAATAAAAATTTCAGTATATTCCTTAATATTTTTTTCATGTGTTTTAGTTAAGTTTTGAACTAATTAATTTTATGTATGACAATTAAAAAAATTTAATATTTCAGTTTTATTTTTTTAATAAATGTTGCTTTAAAATCCCCTCCGTGGACGTCCCTAAGTCTGTGAGACAAAGCAATTTGTAATTGGTCTCAAACTGTTTAAGTTGGTTTTAAATATCTTTGATTGTATTAACTAGCTAAGAGTTCTAAGATGTTTTTAAAATAAAATTTAAAAAAAAATTGTATTTATAAAGAAAATGACTCATAAACTTTGTTCCTAAAATTGAAGTCTCCCTCCGTGGATTCTTAAAATAACCTAATAAATACATTATAGAGGGCAGCAAAAGTCAAGACCATATAAGGTAAATGGTAGGATACTTAGCCGTTTTGTTTTCTAGTGATCAACTTTAGTTCTCTTGTACACGTGTTGGATTGTTGTGTCTAAATCTGGTTTGGCAAAGTTCTTAGTGTATTCTCCGTGGTCATCATACAAAAGGTAAAATAAAACTATTTTGTATTTGAAACATCATTTTTAGATAGCAAAAGTAGTTTATCTGATAAAAAGAAGCATTCCATTTTTTTAACTTTAAAATCAAAACTCTGAAAAATTCTAAAGCTTACTTTTGTCTCCTCCGTAGACTTCCTCTCCGTGGACGTGGCATGTCCACGGAGGAGATGACGTGGTCCACGGAAGAGACAAAGCCTTAGAAAAAATCATAATAAATTTTAGTTTGATAAACAAAATATAGGGCAATTTTGTTTTGTATTTTTTATAGAAAATAAATTAAATTCGACTCTTAAAGAAGTTCATTTTGTCAGTTTTTCTGTTAAATGATTTCTCTAATGTATTATATATATATATATATATATATATATATATATATATATATATATATATATATATATATATATATATATATATATATATATATATATATATATACGTGCTAGACAGAAAATAAAAAAGAATCCACTTATGTTTGAAGAAAGTAAGAAAAAAAGAGAGAGAACGTTACTACCAAAGAAAGGCTAGTGGAAGAAATAAATGTGTTCAAGAAATGAATGAACGTGAAAAAAGAAAAATAAGAAAACTTTGGAAAGAAAAAGCAAGGAAATATCGTAAACAAAGAAAGTTGGAAGGAACTGAAGAATTGACTATAGTTACACCTCCAAGCACCTCTTCTCAATTGGATAATAGTAACAGTGCCAAGGAAACCAAGAACTCGGAAATTTTGAGAGGAAAAAAAAACAATAAGAAAAAACCGTTATAAACTAAAGAAGATAGAGGAATTAGAAGAGAAAAACAAAAAAATAAATACTAGACTTGAAAAATATAAAAAAAAGATTCAGCAGATCTCAGAAAAGTGAAGAAAAGAGAAATGAATCACCACGAGAAAAAGTTCGAAGAGTAGTATAGAAAGAATAGTAAAGATAGAAAAAGCAAATCCAATGTGTTTAGAAAATTATTGTTTGCTGAAGCTATTGGCAGACAAATACAAACTAACTTTAAATGCCAAAAATCTCACAAAGTGAAAAACACAATGCTACAAGTTTTGTCTGGTAAAATTATGAAAAAGTATCGACTACTCAATAAGGTAAAAAAAATAACCTCAATCAAAATGCTTAGCAATTATGGTAATAAAACTTACAAAACTGTGTCAAAAAGAGATTTCACAGAAGAAACACAGCTAAATGTTCAGAAATTTCTAGAATCTGACAAAGTCGCTTGTGCCCAGGGTAAAAAGAAACAATTACATGAAGAAAAGAAAAAAAAAAGCGTTATTTAAATGATACTATGTATAATTTGCATAAAATGTTTATAAAGGAATGCCCACAACATCAAACTCTTAGTTATAAAACTTTTTGTCGTCTCCGACCTTTTTGGATCTTATTTCCGAAAGTTTCCGATCGGGAGACATGTTTATGCAAAGTTCACGAAACATAAAGCTTTTAATAGTAAAACTACATAGTCTTGTTATTATAAATGAAAAAAAAATATATCTCAAGTTCTTGAAGCAACATGTTGTGATCCTCATAGAGAACTTTGCCTGAATCGTAAATGTGATGCCTGCAAATTAAAAGAAATTAAAATAAATGACTTTCAAGATGAACCTGTGCTACTTCCAAAATGGGTTAACAAAAAAGTTACTATGAAGATTAAAGGTGAAACAAAAATTTTCCATAGAACCATGAAAGTGGATATTGAGAGTACAAAAAAAGAATTAGTGAAATTATTTTTTTCTGATATCATCAATTTTTTAATCATACATCTAACATTGTACACCAATAAAGAATAAATACCTTTGTGCTGAAAAATTAAAATGTCAGTAATCCAACGTTATTAAGCACAAAACTTGCAAATGATTGCAGACACGTGTTTCGGTGTTACAAGGAACACCTTTTTCAATGCAAAGAAGTGTGAGCTTTTGGATGAAAAGTCTTCCGAGAAAAGCTTTTCTCGGAAGACTTTTCATCCAAAAGCTCACACTTCTTTGCATTGAAAAAGGTGTTCCTTGTAACACCGAAACACGTGTCTGCAATCATTTGCAAGTTTTGTGCTTAATAACGTTGGATTACTGACATTTTAATTGTACACCAATATCAAATGATTTCAGATATAAAAACAAATTTGAAAAGGAATGAAATCCTAATGCATATTGATTTTTCCGAAAATTACATATGTAAGTTTCACCGAGAAATTCAATCAGCCCACTTTGGTGGTTCAAAGCCACAGGTAACTATACATACTTGTGTTGTATATTGTCATAAAGATATTAAAGAAAGTCCTATTTCATATGGAACAATCAGTGCATGTAATAGGCATGATGGATCAGCTGTTACTGCTCATTTGCTTTCACTCAAAGATAATTTAAAGTCTCTTATACCTGATTTTAAAATAAATTCCTTTTCTCAGTGATGGTTCCAGTGCTCAGTACAAAAACAAAACAATGTTTCAGTTAATAGCTGGATATTTATCCTCTCAGTTTATTGTGGAGGAAATTCACTGGCACTATAGTGAAAGCTCTCACGGGAAAGGTGCTCCACATGGAGTTGGAGCAGCAATAAAAAGAACAGCTGACAATTTAGTTGCCCAGAAAACAGATATCCCAGACTGTGAAACTTTAGTTTCGGTACTTCAAAAAACTGTAAGAATGTAATAATAAAAAATGTTGAAGAAAGTTTTATAAGTGATGTAGATAAACAAATTCCAAAGCATATTTCACCGTTTCCAAGAACAATGGAAATTCATGAACTTTTGTATTTAAAAAAGACTAAATAAATATTAAAGCAAGATACCTCACCTGTCTAAGTTGTGGTGATCAATGTAAACATTACCATTTGGGATTAATTCATCGAGAAAGGATAAGAAGCAAACCAAAAATCAATGATTATGTTGTTGTACAGCGGGGATGCACAACCTATAACCTGCGGGAAAGAAGCGGCCCGCGAAGCTTGTTAAATCGGCTTTTGGCAAGTTCTTCAAAAAAAAAGGAAATGATTTTTTTTTTTTTTTTTTGAATTAAAAAAAAAAATCTTTTGATTTATTAGGTTTTTTTTTTACTCATCAATGAAACTAAGAACATACTATCGATATTTTCTTTTCCAACTAAATTAGGTTGCAATTTATTGATTTTGTTACAAATGCTAGAATGTTGATTTTTTTTCAATAAAATAGGATATTCAAAAAGAGCGAGGTCCTGAGTCTTTATTTCAAAAGCCTCCACATTTTAATTTGTTAATGTTAAGTAAGAGTCATATAATAGTTCATATACCTTTAAAACGCATGTTTACTTTCATAACAACCTTTATTGACACTTTCTTACATAAAAAATATTCTCCATTGACTATTGTATCCCCTCCGTGAACGAGGTGGGATTTAAAATATTTGAAATCTTTTTTAAAATAAAATAGAAAACTTAACCACTACTATAGGGACATAATTTATAACCAAACAAAAACATTTATGCAGTTTTTATTATTTTTTTACTTAGTTTTGTTAAAAGAATTTTTTTGGTCTATTTGTACCTTTTCTGTGAGAATGACCCATGCATGGTATAGGTTGAGCAATATAATATAATAAGGTTTTCAATTTTTTGGCATATTGTATAGAATTTGTATCATATTATTATTTTTCATTTCAAATCTGGCCACCAGAGTAGCTTTTTAGAGAGCTTAAACATAAATTGTATCGAAGTTTAAATTTTCTTAAAGTCCCTAACTGAAGACTAAAAGTTATGTTGATGACAAATTGCCATTGTTTTTGGTAAAAAATAAACGATTAGACTGAAAATATTCAAATACATCCTCTGGTACAAAAATTATAACAAATTATTTGCGACTATGACATTTACTATATACTTTTTCTACACATTTAATTCGGAGGGTATTTGAATTAACTGAACAATTCTTTCGGCATTTAAGCTTAAATGAGAATTTCTTAATATAAATATTTTCTATTTTTATAGGGATATTTAATTAATAATTTATTTCTACGCAAATATTTACGCGAGCAGAAAAATGTAATAAAAAATAACCAATACCTTTGTATGGTAACTATTTTTGGATTTTTGATGAAATCTCGCGGTAAAACAAAAGATAACTGAAAGTGCAAATAGTTGTCATGGTTGAACTAATTAAAAGATAAAATTTCCGCGTAAATGAATATTTTAATATTCCCGAAAATGATCTGCATTTTATATGATTTTAAGCGGAAACACATATTTCATAAAAACTAATTTTAACTATCAGAGGTAATTGTGTTTCACTTTACGAATTTTTGGAATTTCAAATGAACAACCTTTGCCGAAACACAAATATTTCTTGAATTTAGTTGGATTATGAACATTTCAAAATATTTTGACAAAATCAACTCACACACACACACACACACACACACACACATATATATATATATATATATATATATATATATATATATATATATATATATATATATATATACTGCGTATACTACTTATACTATATTATTTACTTTACTTTATTAATATGAAAATGCGGCTTGGTTTTGGCATTCGTAAGGATAAGGTAAACACTTTTTTTTTTTTTTTTTTTTGAAAGGAAGGCAACTAGTAAAATAATTGACTATCGTGGCTAAAAATAACATTTTACTACATTAAGAAGGTGTTTTTTTTTTCAAACATAGGTTTTTGTCGGATGGCTTTTCATCCATAAGCTCATTATTTTTTGCATTGAAAAAGGCGTTCCCTGTAACGCCGAAACACGTGTCTGCTGTAATTTACAAATTTGTGCTTCTTCTAACGTTGATTTTGTCTTACTTTATAGGTATGTGTTGCTTAGTTTATCCACCAGAAAGAAACTATTTGTAAATCTAATCCGTTTTTTTTTTTTTTTATTTTACTTCATGATTTAATTGAAGATCTTACTGTATTTAATATCAAGACTTGAGACTCAAAATAATAACTTAATTTTTTTGTTGTTTAGAAGGAAGGATCATATTGCATTTTTTTTTCTTTTTCTCTAATAGCTACGCTGCCCGGCTTTGCACGATCTACCTCAAAAATAAAAGTTGTGTCTAGTGACGCACGTTCAACAACCAGGTAAAAATAAAATTAAAAAAAATATAGAGTACAAATTTCCGTCAAGGTGTCGAAATTAGCAATGCCTATGATGGAAAATTTAAATTCTGACATCTATAGACTTTTGTAATGAATTCCAAACATTTACTTATTGCTATCATTTGGCGTAATTATTCCGTATTACGGTTTTTTCTGGCAAAACCACCTTATGTTAAATCCCTGAGTATCGAAGGATTTGGACCAAATGATTTGAAACGGCGGAAACTGAATTTGTATAAGGAAAACCACTTTGCAGTGAATTTTGTTTCCCCCCCCCTCTATTTTGGAAGGCTAAAAACCCGCTATGTGGATTCCTGTGCACGAAGGGTACCAGATTTAGAAAATATCCGACGTAAATATCCGGACACCCTCTTGTCAAAACAATTGTAAAAAAAGTTCATATTATTTGAATAATAGCACCCATGCCATGATAAAACGATGCCACTATAGACCCACATGTACCACAAAAAATATTTATTAAAATCAAAAATTATTTTCGTGTCCAGTTGGAGGCCCAAAACTTGTTTATATATATTTTTTAATTTGAGTTTTTAATATATATTTTATTAAAATGTAACGCAAAATTTAAGAACTTATCAAGCTGAAAAATATAAACAGTAGAACAGATAATTATCGTTTAATAACGACTTTTGCTATCTTGTAATATTTGTCTCCCACATGGTACTCAACATATGGGATCAACCCACAACAACAATACATTATTTTTTAATTATTTATTTGTAAATGTTGATTGGACTAAGTGTTCGCTAATAATTTTGATCTTAATAATTTATGAAATGTGTATGTAATTTTTTAAAACATTAATCTAAAAAATCATTTCTTTTAATGAAAATTATAATTATTTTTTGCTTTCTGCTGGAAATCTATATTATATTTAATTTGTGTATATATTCTTGTGGTACATGTGGGGTTATAGGGGCAACATTTTATCAACATAAAATTTCGAACTTCCTTTTTTTTTTAGACGCCCTAATATACACACACAGACAAACATAGCCATTTTTATTTCGCCCATTCGTGGAAATTTGACCAGAATCATTACTGAAAATTTGAAGAGAATATTTATGATTTTTTTTCTTAATGCATTCTTATACAATGCATTTGTTTCTACTCGTATACATTCTTTCGTTGTACATCTGAGAAATACAATTGTATATGTACTTAGTGTACAACACAGTGAACTTCAACCTAAGTTGTTCCCCTTCCTTTAAGACATAGGGGTTTTGTCTCTAATTTAGTGTTCGTCCTGTCTTCGTCTCGGCTTTGTGATGTTATAAATACTTTTTTATTGCTCAAGATTAAGTTCCTAATTACTCTTTTGGCTTGTTACTCAAAATTTAAAACTTCATTTAGATTTTTTTTTGCAAAAGTTTTCAAAACTGTAGAAGTTTTGTGTTCTTTTCTCTTTTAACAATTTCTACTCTTTGGCACTTTTTTCGAACTAAAACAATCGTTTGGAGCAGTATAGCCTTCTACGTCTCTTGCTCCAAAAAATTCAATCTAACAAACCAACAAAACAGTGATAATTTATTCTAATTTTGCTTTTTATTTGTTATTCCGAAACTGAATGAAAAGGAATATTTTAATAATTGGGAAAATGGCGCGATGGTTAAAAATTTTGGCACGAATAAAATTTCATTAGCGTCACATGCATTACAGACGTGGCTTTTCTAGTCAAAATCCAAAAACTGTTGCAAACAGGGAAAATCATATCTGTAATGCATGTGACGTGGCAGTGGTGTATGTGTAAACTTTGTTGTCCCTCTAGTGACGACATTTTCAGTTATTTGAATGCAGTACATTTTTTCAAACTTTTTTTTGTGTTTCCTAATAAAAATGTTGCAAACTGCGTTTTTTATCTCAAACCGTGTCGTACTTATTTAGGTTCAAAATAGGTTATTCATTTAATGGACACACTGTAGTTTGTCAATTTTAGATTTATATTGAAGATTGCATTTATATTTTATTGCTAATGCAGTCGAGTCCCGACTTACGCGAGGGATTCGTTCCAAGACCCCTCGCGTAAGTCGAAATTTCGCGTTGTGGAAAAGGGTATGTGTAAAAACTTTTATCAACATAATTAATTATTTTAAACACTTGTAAGCACCACTCTAAACAGTTAAAAACCTTTTCTTAACTGTATATTAATGTTTCTTACATAAAAAAACTGAATTTTTATTTGTATTTAAAAAAAAAACGTTTTATTCAACATAACATACTGTTAAGATGTACAAAAACAATGATCAATGGGAAAGAAAGACATAAAATAAACCAGTACCGTACGTACAGCATGTAGTAAGGAAAACAAATGCCCTATAGTTGTACTATACAGTTGATATTTGTAACTTAAAAAAAGTGAAAATTATGATGATTTATGTTGCGTGATCAATTCGTTATTCTAATATATTTTTAAATACAGTTGCTTCATTGGTTCTTTTATAAAGGTTCCATCTGTAGCATTACCCCTCTTCCTGGTTTCTTTAATTTACAATGAAGAGCAGCTTCTATTTTCCAAATTTTTGCATGTTCCTTGGATACTATTACTCGGTGAACTTTTATGAATTTTCTTTCTTGATTTTTAATTGTACGTATGGAAGATTCACTTATACCGTCATACCTAATTGTTGTGCTACCCTTCGAAGCCTTTTTTGGTTCAGCTTTAGCTTTTCGAGAAGCTTTACCTTTTCTTTAATTGTAGGAAACGTTCTCTTTTTCTTTCTATCTTCATCAAATTTGATGAAATAGCGCTCTTAGGTGTCGTTATATTTCGTTATCTTTCACATTTAGAATGAAAAAAAATGATGGAAAATGAGAAGTAGTTATTTGTATAAGCGATAAAAGACTAGCACGGTGTGGGTACTTTTGCTCTAAGTGATGCTAAAGGGATGGAGGTCCATTCACGAGAAAAACTTTCACACCGCGGTTCCCTTCCAAAAATTTTCATGTTGCGGGCGAGGAATTCGGGCTAGCTCAAAAATTCTTTACTGTTGAAAAAATCGCGTTATAGCCATTCGCGTAAGTCGGATCGCGTTGTAGCGGAAGTCGACTGTATTTCGAATATGACTTTATATGTAGTACTAAGCACTAAGTTATAAAATAAAATTCAATAGAGGAATATGTAAGAGATCTAAAAATCTAAACGTGTCTTTATCAATACATTAAATAAAATCGCATTTTTGTTATAATGCAGTAAAAAAAAAAACATATTAATTCTTTTAACTTCTCACAGCGCTCACTTAACTTTTTAAAACGATCTAAGTAATTAACCTAATAAATCTTAACTTGCTGATTCCACCAAAAAAAAAGAAATGTTTCTTCTATTCTTCTTCCTCTTAATTATAATAAAGTAATGTATTTCTGAACTTCAGTAAATAAATAACATTGTTCTCTTTTCGCGGGCAAGAAAAAGAACATCCATATTGCATCAAAATATTTGAACTGGTCTATCTCATTTCTTTTGTTTTGTTGCCATAGCAAAAATTCAATAGTTAATGCAGAAGATAAAATAATAACAATACAAAGAAGTCTAAGCATCGCAGATGATTACTAAAAAATAGTTATTGAATTTAAAAACAAGCTAGATATTACAGACGATAAATAAATTTAATTATACAAAAGAAAAAGGATTGCAGATGATAACTAAATAAATAAGTAGGTATACATGTAAAACACAAAAGGCATTACTTTTTTCAAAAAACAGCATCCTTCGCTCTTTATGTATGAATTTTAAAGCATTCTTCGCTTTGTAAGTATAAATTTTAAAGATTGTTCTCCTACGTTGACTAAAACTAATGACGGGCATTGTTCTTTTTTCTGGATATTGAGCTTTTATCTCAGATCTTCGTTTTATTTTGTTTGCACTTGCTATATTTGGATCGGTATTTTGCTGATAAGACTTTATTTCGCTGATAAGAAGTAGAAATTTTAAAATCGTGTATTTACAGCCATTGAATGAGGACGTTTCTACTGGAACTTCTGCTACTCTTTTTTGGGTTTTACTTCGTCAGCTCTTTGATCAACCTCATATGATATAAATTTATTGCAATCTTTATTGGTTTTGAAGTAACATTCAACCAAATAAAATCCACCCGGTTTGTTAACTGGGTGCCCACATCTTCGAAAACTTTTAGAACATCAAGAATGGAGTTCTCCTCCTTAAAAGCGAGACAAGATTTAAGACCATGCCCTAAATGAATCGGAGTTTTGGCAACTCAACTTCTTGAAGTGTTATATTGAATATTAAACATTTTACCTGTGTGAAATTTTGTTTTCCTTTTTCTATTTCTCCGATTGCGAATGAAACAGTTTCAATTACTTAAATTTTTGCTGTATGATTTTTTTTTTACATGTGTTCTAGGTGATTTTTTATTTTGCTATTTTTTTTTTTTTAAATCTAATGTGAGGGTAATAAATAACACTTTCAATTACTTACAGCAAAAATGTAAGTAATTGAAACTGTTTCACTCGCAATCGGAGAAATAGAAAAAGGAAAACAAAATTTCACACAGGTAAAATGTTTAATATTCACTATAACACTTCAAAAAGTTGAGTTGCCAAAACTCTGATTCATTTAAGGCATGGTCTTAAATCTTGTTTCGCTTTTAAGGAGGAGAACTCCATTCCTGATGTTCTAAAAGTTTTCGAAGATGTGGGCACCCAGTTAACAAACCGGGTGGATTTTATTTGGTTGAATGTTCCTAAAGATAGTAAATTTAGTTTAAACTAAATTGAAGCATTTAAAAGAAAAACAAGAAGATGCACTGTTATTATTTTCTTTACTACAGCCTGTATTTCAAAGTTATGTTTGTTTGTACACCTATGTATACATAGTGCCCCGTTTAAGCTGCAATACCTCTATTTTCGCTATTGATATTCCTTGATACATACTCCCAAATGTAAAAATGAATAGTTAGTATATTAAAAGTTTTAGGCAAAAAAATAATTAAGTGAAAACACACGAAATCTAGCTTTATGTATGGTCCCTATGTCCCCCACCCCCTTCTCATTTATATTTAAGCAAATCCATTAATTAAAAAAAACGGAAAAATCAACATCAGCATGACCAATATTCACCGAGTTATTCAAGTTCAAATCTTTAAGAGATCGTACTCGAAATGAGAGAACGAACGTATCGCTCTACGACATTAAAAGATATTCATGACTTTCTAAAAGCGAAAATAATGTAAAATATCGCCTAAAGCAATCGTCCATGTAGCAAAAGTAAGTTTCATGTTTTCAAATAAAATCAAGAGCATTAGTAAACACTCTTATAACGCAGTCCCAGAAATGCGCTTGTGCATATTTGTTTCCTCTATCTATTTCCAAACTATACTCTCATAGCGGAACAATGGTTTCTACTTTATTTGTTTCAAACATTTTAAGTGAAATAGCAATTTTTGTACAATCAAATGCAGCCAGCTCAACTTTAAAACAACAAAAATACAATTCAATTAAAGGATAATGATTAAAGCTTGAATTTAAACGTTTAAAACAAAAGAAAGATTTTAAGTACGAGGCTTTATTTCTCCATTAAGAAAATAGTTTCTACAAAGTTCTGCACTTATAATGAAAATGTATTTAAAAAAACCACTGCTTTTTTTTTAAAAAAAAAAACTTTGATCCATGACTCTTAAATCAATTCCTAACATATATCTATACTAATATTATAAAGAGAGAGGGCGGATCTTTGTGTGTTTATATGTTCGAGATAATCTCTAGACCCACTGCACCTATTTGAAAAATTACTTCACTATATGAAAGGTGCTTTCTTACTGAGTGACATAGGCTATAATTTGAAAAAAAAAAAATCCGATTAATAGTTCTTTTTTTATTCCAATTTAGGCTCAAACTTCACATAAATTCACGAATATGGGAGTGAAAAATTATTTGCACATATTAATATTATATATCATTGAAAAGGGTAGAATTTTCTGAGTTCTAAACAATTTGTTTCAATGCTCTAACTTAATTACGGCGGGAGTAATTTGCATTTTTAGCTCGAAATTTTTTAGGCTTAGATGAAATTTAGTAACTACTTTCTTCATTAAATTTATAAATGAAAAGTGAAGGTATTGTCTCACAGTTTTCTGTTTGACACCATTGGAAAAAGCGACAGGTTTTACTCCAGATCTATCCCGACCTAATGGGTGACAACCTTAGCTTCTATCATCAAAGGAAAAAAAGTTACAAGCGTTTTAAAATCAAATTCAAAAAATGTCACATTTTGCCTCAGCACTCGCTGATAGCTGATTGGTCAATGTTTTTCCGGTTACGCATTTAATCTCTCCCTTGACCTTGATTCATCCACATGTTCATTTCGCACTGAGGAAGGAGGCTATTGCCTTCGAAACATGTCTGCGTTTTTAAAAACTTTTTATCCTGTTTGTGCTTTTAAACGTTGTTCTATTTTTAGCTAATATATTTAAAATGAGACGTTTAATGAAGAAACTAATTTTAGAATGTCCCCACCGTTTCTACCCTTTCAAGGTTATGGGCCTATGTAGCTGACCTATGGGTCAGTCAAGAAATCGTCCACTTCAAAAAAAAAAGATAGGGAGAAATTTGATTGAAAGCGAAGAGGTGGGTATGTCACGCCCTGCGCGAGCAATTTCGAGTTAAAGCTCTCATAGCGGAATAAAGGTGGCTCAACAAAATATTAACTGATCCTTACATTTTCTTCATTTTTGTTTAAACTTTAACCCGGGAGAACTCGCGGTACTTTTCGTCACACGAACGCTCGCGGCGGGCTCCGTAGGCCCCGAGTGGTTTTTTCAGTAAATTAAGTTTGCAAAATAGAAAAAAAAATGTGTTTTCAACACTGAATTATAAATAGATAAACAACCTCTAAAATATGTTTTAAAAAGTTAGGTTTAAGAAAGTTTTATGATACATGAATCCAAATCTTCTTCTAAGCATTACTGATGATCGCTTTACTGTTCTGTGTCAACTTCTTCTTCATCATCTTCATTAAGGGAGTTTTTATCAGTTGAAACCTCAACCAACAAGGTCTGCAACCTCTTCATTTCGTCTTTGTAGCTTAAATAGCGATGCATTTCACAACCTCTTCCTTTACATTCACAATCTGAAATGAAAAGCATGAGCGCTCGCTCCGGGCCTCTGAGCCCCGAACTAGAATTTTCTGGGGAAAAGGGGAAATGTACATTCCTGAAAAGCATGTGGTCAGTATGTAGGTCACCTCGAACGCAGCTACTGTGTACTTCATTCATTTCCGTTGAAGGGATGATTTCTGGCAGCGTAGTTTTGTAATGACCTGGCCTGAGAGGCCCGATGTGAGCTCTCCCGGGTTAATAACTACCTATTTTTCCTATAATTACGACGTTTCATTGGTGTTACCTATAGATACCAACGTGGTGAACAATATGAAAATACATTACATATCGTAAAAACCATATAGCTGTACAGTATCAACTGATAATTAACGTTTTCCATAAAAGCGTATGGTGCGTCTAATAATTTGGCCAGGGAATGTATATAATAATAGTTTCATTTTCGCAAGTTTCTGTTGCAAAAAATTTCAGAAGTTTCTGCATTAGTAAATAAGCAAAGCGACTTTTAGAGAACTCTTTTTTGTTAAATTAACTATTATTTACATTGAAATACATATTAATGATCAATGCAATGTGAATTCATTTGTATAGTTATTAGTAACTATGCTAATGAATTTACACTGCATCACATTAATGTTACAATAGAATTAGCTTGCTAACTATATCCATGGTGCAGTTCGAAACAATTAGCAGTACGAATTAGATTGCGAAAATAGTCATCAATTATTCAGAATAGTACCAGGCGAAAGTTATATTATTCCAAATGAATTTATTATTGTAACAGAGTGGTAATACTTATGATGACAACAGGAGTAAAATCAACCGGGGTCAAAGTCCAAGCGCCTGAATTTTGCTATCAGATAAATTTAAAAAAAAAAAGTGGAAAACAACGAGAAACAAACGGTCCCGCTGCATTTAGTTACGATAATTGTGCATTGCAAATACAGTTGGCTCTCTGTTTAACGACTTTCAAGAAACCACAAAAAATCGTCCTTAAGTAGAAAGCTTCCTTAAATAGAACGCTTTTAACACTATATTGGATCATCTGGGACCGTAAAAAGACATCGTTAAATAGAGAAAGTCGTTAAATAGAGCGTCGTTAAGCAGATAACCAAATAATTAGTAATTCGATTCATACAATAAAGTCAATTATTTGAATGAGCCATGAGTGTTGATAGTAATATTAAGGAGTATGATAAGACCGATCCAAACTTAGATATTGACAAATTAATACGTAAATACAATAAAATGAGCCTTAATTTACAAAAATAGAAATGACAGAAACCAGGATTGCTGTTAAGGAACAAGGTCTCGAATAAATCTTCTGAGTTAAAAAAATGCATGTAATTAATGAAATTCATGAGCATATACTGTGACGCAGGAAAAAAATATAGGTTGCGCGTCTGACAGCATAAAGGTCGTTAATTTGTAGGTAAAACATTAAACTCGAGAATGCTTAACCCGTTTGTTTAAATACGCTAACGTTTGAAGCCATTACTTGTCAATAATCATGCCCAAATCGGTCTACGCACAATGTTTTGTAAAACATGAGCGACTATGTAGTTTTCAAATGTGTGAAATTACATTTGCGCCACGAGCACAAATGTAAACAAAATACCTTACATTAAGTACCAGGTTTTAGATAATGTAAACATTTGTAGAAAAGGGTTAAAAAACGCACAACATATGTAGAATATGTCGTCGCCTCAGATCAACAGTAAGATGTATAATCCAAGAAATAACACTAATACATCTTACTGTTTCTCTGGAGCGACGATGTGTTTTCAATAACGAGCTGATGTGTGCATCACATGACTTCCTTTTACTCCAATTTAATGTCATTTCCCCATTATTGGCAGTTTTAATGTGATTCAATTGTTAACTCTCTAAATATCACCAACAAATTGAAACCAAATTTTTAAAAAATCGCCAAATTTGTCGCCAAGTTGGAGACAAAACTTGGCGACCAAAAGACTGGCGATATATTGCCAAGTGTCCGACAAATTATAATACAACTTGAGTTTACATCGAAATGAACAATGATTTCCCCCCAAAAACGGGTAAAAGACCCCCTTAGGAACATCCGAATGCAACCAAAAGGGAAGGCGCACAACTAGACCCCACTAGGAGTCTATGTATCAAATTTCAACTTTCTAGGACATACCGTTTTTGAGTTATGCGAGATACATACACACATACACACATACGCGCATATATTTACGTGTTGTCGGGTCGAAAAAAAAACTCAACATTCATTCGGGGGTGAGAAAAATGGAAATTAAGGCCGAGTTTTGAGTGAAAAATTTTTCGCGAATACAATACTTCCTATTTTGTAAAAGGAAGTAAAAAATTAATAATGAAGACAGCATATCCGGTGCTAATATTTAAAAAGTAATTTAGGGTAAAGGCACCAGAGAGTGACAGTCAGTCGTAAGTTTGGATTTAAATAATGAGAATTTAAGGCAGGTAAAACCATCTAGAGTTATCAAAGTAAATTTTATGCGCCAGTTTCCTGTTAAACCACCACGAGGTCTGCCGGTGTTTCATGTTCATTTGAAATTAATAAGGTTTTAAATCTAAAATTAAAAAAAAAATTAATTTGAATTTTGACATCTTGAATTCAAACTATGTTTTTCGCAATCACGAGTGTGTGTATTTAGGCGTGTGTGTTTGTGTGTGGGGGGTATGTGTGTTGTGTGTAGGGGTATGTATGTTGTGTGTAGGGATATGGGTATGTGTGTGTAGGCATGTGTGTTTTGTCTGTGCAGTCATAAGTGTGTGAGTAGTTGTGTGTATGTGGGGGGGAGGGTATGTCTATGTGCGTGTAGTATTTTTGTCTGTGTTCAGGCATGAATGTGTGGGTAGTTGTTTGTATGAGTGTGTGTATATGTTTTTGTGTGTGTGCATGTGTAGATGCCTTTATGTATTTGTGTGTGTCTGTGTTTGTGTACGTGTGTGTAGGTGTATGTGTTTGGGTGCATATGTGTGTGGGCGTGCATGTGTGTGTGTGTAGTTGCATATGAATGCATGTGTGTGTAGGACATGGATACAACTTGGAGACGGCTTTCGCTATAGGAGCAGCATCGTGAAGACCCGGTCGACGGTGATGCTGCGGAGAGTGGCGGTGAGAAAATAAAATCAAAGGACATCAAAACAGTCAAATGAAAGCAATAAGCAATCGTGATTGCTCAAAAAAAAAAGAACAAACTCATCGTTTCCTCGCCCTATCTCTTACTAGGTACACTCAGAATTGTCGATGTCTGTTGCTGGGGTTCGGAAGTCCTTTTTTCAAAAATGAGCAAATAAAAATAGAATTAACTAATTCAGAGAATCCAGAAGCAGCCAATCGTTGGATGAGATGTAGTTGCATGAGTGCTTTGCAATTTTTCTTTGCGATTTAGTTTGCCTCAGTTATTAATAATAAATTTCTGCAATCCTTCGAATAATTTGAAACGGAATTTTTTTATTGAAAATAACATAATTTGAGATGCAATCAGACGAGTTTTTTTTTTAAACATTTAACGATTTTCTTTTTCTTTTTATTCCAAGCAAACTTTTCTAATTCCTATTGTCTGAGTATTCTGTTTGTGCAGATAAATAATCATGGATCTCAAACTAATTCTGTCTCCGCCTCATTAATTACTGAAGTCTTCAAATAATTCAAACGAATGAATCTGTGTACACTTACACGCAGTAAGAAGTAATCACAATGACATATTTCTTTTACGGCATATGCTAAATATAGAGAACGACATTTTCATGTTTGAAAAGAAAATGATGGTTTTGATGGCGACTGAAATATGAAATTACAAAAGAAAAAAAAATGTACGCGTAAAAGAAACGAAACCGCAATAGTAAAGGGAGAACAAACATTTTAAATACTTGAATTTCTATGTTTTTATAAACCAATTCAGAAAAGACTGACACTAAGATGCTTATATCAAAATGTTTGACAATTTTAACGTTTATTCTACGGCCATACATCACCCAATGATAAAGTATTTTTTAAATAAATGTTACTTGAGTCTCCATTGAAATTTACATGAAATTAACACATTCACACACATACTCGTACATATGTAAAAATAAAACGGGCGAAGATTCCTTTTGGAACATCGGAATTCAACCAAAAAGAAAGATGCACACCGCGTTCCTATACAAAGTTTGCTTAACAAAGTTTACTTTCTACGACGTACAATTTTTTAGTCATGCAAAATGCAGCGCCATACGTCATGAGAAAGTCGTGAAATCGACGTCAGGACTCAATAAAAAAGGATATTGTGGATGACCATACTTTTGTGTACATCTGCAAAAGGCGCAAAACTGTTTTTAACGTTCTTAAGGTGGCACAAAAATGGAAAATTCTTTAATAATAACTTATTTGACTATTTTTTTCCTGGTTGCAATACTGTATTTCGTCCAACTACTTCGTGAGATATTATTTTTTTTAAAATGCATCTTGGAAATTTTTCATAAGCTTTAGAGGTATAGCACTACTTAATATTAAGATATACGACTCAATTCAATCAAAAAAAAAAAAAACTTTTATGACAAAAGAACTCCCGTTGCACAAAGTTTTCTACATATTTTGCACGAAGTTTGGTTGATAAAAGAAGACTTTTATTCACTTTGTTTGTTTAAAAAATGAACATCGACTTACAACAATTTTGGCTCTCTAAGAAAATAGTGTCTACATAAAATCTAGAGTGAGATAACAAGATTTTTTTTTTTTTTTTTTTTTTTTTTTTTTTTTTTTTTTGCGGCTTTGGATAAAAATCTCCCAAAATTGGATGTTTATAAAAATAGATTGTGTTTTTAATTGTATTAATTCCCTCCGATCTCCTAAAGCAATCGTATTCTTTTCGAAACAGTAACAAATTTGTAATTGTGATTTTACCAAGCTGTTTCTTTACACAGTTAAAACCATTTTTTTGCATATGCTTCTTTTAATATGACTTCACAGTTGAACACTGAATTGTTGAATTCTCACTCTAAAGAAAGAAAACCCTCGATACTCGTTACAATGTAAATACTTAAGCAAATGAATAAGTTCCGAGCGAAAGAAGCTTCACCATTATCATAAAAGACAAAGGCTGACAAAACGCTGAACTTTTTCGTTTATGTTTCTGTTATATCATTCACGAAGGGAAACTTCACGCAAGACGATTGTCAAGGGACACTTAATGTTTTTCCTCCCTTTGTTTTACGGTGCAAGAAGAGATGCAAAAGCAAACTCTACCCGTCTCAGCAATAAAGTAGAAAGCTTACAACATAGGAAAGCACATTTGAGAGCGAAACGTCACGAGAAAATTAGCAAATAGTATTTGTTTTCCAAGTGATGCTTCATCGGGTAATAGATGAAAGAAAGAATTGCGTACTGTTATCTCAAATTGTTCTGAGTAAGAAAGTAGTTTCAACATCAGTTATGTTTCATGCACGTAAAAGATATCGATAAAAACGGGAACAGAAAACGACTTACCCGTTTATTGTACTGTTTTAGAAAAAGAAAAAAAAAGAGAAAATTAATTTGAAGTTTGACATCTTGAATTCAAATTATGATTTTTAGAATCACGAGTGTGTGTGTATGTAGGCGTGTGTGTTTGTATTGGGGGGTATGTGTATGTGTGTGTAGGCATGTGTGTTTGTGTGTGGGTAGTTGTGTGTATGTTTGTTTGTGTGTGGGGGTATGTGTATGTGTGTAGGCATGTGTGTTTGTGTGTGTGTGTGGGTAGTTGTGTGTATGTGTGTTATTGTGTGTGGGGGTATGTGTTTGTGTGGGTAGTTGTGCGTGTGTGTGTATGTGTTAGTGTGTGTAGGTATCTGTATGTATGCGTGTGTGTATGTGTTTGTGTGTGTAGGTATCTGTATGTATGCGTGTGTGTATGTGTTTGTGTGTGTAGGTATCTGTACGTATGTGTGTGTGTATGTGTTTGTGTGTGTATGTGTGTGTATGTGTAGGTGTATGTGTAAGTGTACGCAATTAAGCGACGCAACCTGGAGACGGTTTTCGCTGCAAGAGCAGCATCGTGAGGCGGCCGGCCGATGGTGGTGCTGCAGAGGGAGGCGGGGGAAAAAAATCATAGGAGTTCAAAACTGTCAAGTGAGAACAATAAGCAATCGTGATTGCTCAAAAAAGGCGATAAATAATTTCTCGCAATTTTGTATGGAACGTTTTTACTTAAAATGTATTCTTTGAAAGTAAAAATATTTTGTTTCTCATTCACATCTCTTTACTTGCAATAAACTAAACGATGTACACGTTTTTTATTTACTGTGTATTTTTATTAATTGTTAATAAGAACAAATGTGCAAAAACATTAATTCACATAAAATGCTTGACGCATTTAAAAAAATTTGAAAACAATATTTTTATTTTAACGGATGTTGTAATGATTAGACAAAACATAGAACTGCGAAACTGTCTCCGTAACCTAAAAAACAAAGTGCATAAATATAAGGGTGTAAGGGTCATTCCATGTCAAACCAACTCATACTGATCATCTGATATTTTCATAAAACTTTCAGAAATTTACTTTTTGATAATTTTCATTTTCATTTTTTTAACCTATCCCTCATAATTGAGGACTAATTAATTTTTTTAATTCAGTAAAAGAAAAAAAATAAAGAAGTGAAAAAGAAATAACAACGTTACACTGCACAAATTGAAGATTACAGCAGATACGTGTTTCGGGACTACAAGAAACCTCTTTTTGAATGCAAAAGAAGTGAGCTTATCGATGAAAAAACATCTGACAAAATTCAACTCAGTAAAAGTAAATTCTTTTTATTTACTGTTAGTGATTTTAAATGTGTAACTCAAGTTCTATGGAAGCGACTGCGATGCATAACATTTAATTCTAAGGACAATTACATGATGTTTAATTCTATTTGTAAGTTGAATAATTTCGGAAGTTTCGTTGAATAATTTTCAACCTAATTTTAAAAACTACAAATTCAAACATTTTGAGATATGACTTGACCTTGACAATTTTGGAAAAAAATTTTGATTTAAAATTTATTTTAATGAATCCATCCAACACTGTCAGAGTTATTAGCAATTACAGCAAATAACAAACGGCATTTTTTTCTAAACTTTGCGTTTAAATGTTGAAACTCAAGTTTTGTTTCAGCTCCACGTTTGTATAATGATCATTTAAAAGAAAATTGCTTGATCTTTAACTTTATTTGCCAATAATAATAGTTTTTGAAGAAAAAAAAAAGAACCACACACACACGCAATTTAAAATTTTAAAGTATTTGAGAAAGTGCTCTTTGAATAAAAAAAATATAGTAAATGACTACTCGTGGGCACCCAACCAGTGATGAGTAGGTTTGTTCTGCATTGTCAATATCATGTTTTTAGACGATGTTTCTGGGAAAACCAACAGTGAATTCCCAAAATAGCATCTTACAAGAACACCTACAAAACAATTTTTGCAGTCCTAAGTTTTATCTATGTTTGATTTTAAAAAAATGTTCAGAAAGGAAAAAATTTCTCTGCATTTAAGTTTTTGAAACGTTTTATTTCTCAAAAGAACTGAGATAGCTGCTTCTTATTTGATCGTAGTTATATTGTTACGTGTTCATTCTTTAGCTTCCTTTTTTTATCATATAGATACATTTTTGCCATTAAATACCATAATTGGCTTTTCGACAATTCTTCCTGAAAATTAATATCTAGAATTGATGATACAACATAAACTAAATTTTACAGGTGATAAATAAAAAATGCAGCAGTAGAATAGTCTGATTCATTTTATTAATTTTTACTTTCTTCTACACTGCTTGACAATTGCTAAGGAACAATTACGTTTTCTGGAATATTTAAGAATCGATAATGATTAAAGAAACAGAACGAAATATATAGTTAGTAGGGAGGATGTGCCTTCATTATAAGTACAAAATAATACAGATATTACAGCATCAATGAAGTAAAAACTTAAAAATAAAAAAATAATCCCACTTAAATGATTTTCATACAACCACAAAAAATGATCTAGGACAGAATGATGGAGACATGAGAACCTTAATATGATGTATGATTACCAGGGACACTGATGCACAATTTACATCTGTGTTCCATACTCCACACTAATTATTGAGGAGTGATTGGGGGATGTTTTCCCACACCTCTTTCAATGCGGATTCAAGTTCTTGTACTGTTCCGGGAGGGATGGTTCTTTGCGCATCACGTCTGCCAAGAGCCTCCCAGGCCAGTTCAATTGGATTTAAGTCGGGAAAGTAAGCAGACCAAGGCATACGGAAAATTTCTTCACTTTGCAGTGTGTCTGATACTTCAATGCTCCAGTGTGGCCGTGTATCGTCGTCCGTAAAGAGAAAGTCTGGACCTAGAGCCCCCCTTAAAAAGACGAACATGGTCCATCATAACATATCTGCAATACATTTGCGACGTACCGCTTTCTTACTCAAAAATGTGAAGCGGTGTTCTGCCATTGCGCATGATGCCTTCCCACACCATGACGCCTGGGCCGTACCGATCACGTTCGCAAACAAATTTTTGTGCAAAACGTGTTTCACGCTCTCTCCACAGTAGTTTGCGACCAGAATCACTTGTCACACTGAAACGAGATTCGTCAGAGAACATCACTCTAGACCAATTTTTATGATCCCACCAACATGTTCCTTACACAAGCCTCGACGATGGCGTGGTTGAACATGGATGCAACGTACGGGTTTCCTTGCATACAAACAGACATTATTTACTCACCGTGAGATGGTTCTTGCAGAAACATGCGTACCGGTAGCGGCTATTAGATTTGAAGCTCCTGTCGAAGAGTGAAATTTCTGTTCCTCTGAAGGTGTGGTGTTCCTACTTCGACCCCCGGCATGCTTTTGCAAAATATTTCCACCTTCAGCGACCGTCTTTAATCGGGAGATGGCACTTTTTGATACACCCATTACAGCAGCCACAGTGGTGACACATTGACCTGCTTCCAGTCGTCCAAACGCTCGTCCACGACCGTAGATACTCAAATGATGTTTTAATGACATTTTACTCTTAAGTATTTCAAGAACCAAACAGGATTTCAGAGAAAAACCTTTTCTAACATCCAGCACTATTTTTGTTAAAAACCAAACAGCGTGAATTCTCGTGTATGCACTGTCTTTTATACAAATAACGAGTCTTGCTCTACCACGCCATCTGAACTTGAATTTATTTCCATTTGCCAGCTGGTTGAGATACAAGTTTGCATAAATCACTAGTTCCTTAGCAATTGTCAAGCAGTGTATGTTTAACATATAGAAAAAATAATTTTACCTACATATGAATTTATATGCGTTTTAGCTAATGGATATAAAACTTTTCAGAGTCGTACCATGATCGATTCAACTGTAACGTCAAAAATTGCAGGGAAAGTTTTGGAATTGTTTGTAAAAGTTTGTTTTAAATGTTAGAACTCAAGTTTTATGAGAAAAAAAAAGCTATATGATATGTAAGAGCAATAATCTGAGAGAGTGTCGCGGCTGTGATTCATGTGATCTCAGATTTTCTCCAAAAAATACCAACTGTTACCTATCTTATTAAAAGAATTAATCCAGATTTTTTTTTTCTCTAAAGTTGAGTTGTTCCTTTTCAGTGAGCCCTTAAAGGTTAATATGCGGCATCAAACAGTAAGCGGATTTTCGAGACATGGAAATTGCTATGAATCACAACTTTTTCCACAACTTGTTTGCCTCTATTTTTTTATGATTGAAACACAGAAGGGCCTAACTTCTCTACATAGTATAAAATGAAGTCTCCAAAAAGCGTCTGTGTGTTTGAACTCGCAAAACTCGAGAACTACCCGGCCGATTTTGCTGAAATTTTCACAGTTTGTTCCTTTAATTAATGAGAGGGTTTGCAACAATTCGATGAATAGTTCGAAAACAATTCGATGAATAGTTCTTTCTTTGTTCCATTTTAGGCCCAATTTTCACATAAATTCCCAAATATGGGGGTGAAAAATTACTCGCAAATAGTAATATTACATATCGTTGGAAAGGGAAGAATTTTCCGCGTTCTACGCAATTTGTTCCAATGCTCTAACTTAATTGCGGCGGGAGTTTTTTACGTTTTTAGCTCGAATTTTTTTAGGCTTAGCTGAAATTTAGGCACTACTTTTTTCATTAAATCCATCAATAAAAAGTGAAGGAATTGTCCCACAGTTTTCTTTTTGACAGCATTGGAAAGAGTTGTTTTTTTACTCCAGATCTAACACGACCTAGGGTCGAAAGTTTAACCCTCTATCTCCATTAGAAAAAAAGTTACAAGCGAATTAATAGAAGTTCAAAAACCTGTTCCCTATTCAAGTTTTTAACCATTTTATTTCGCGTTTCCACGGTAACGCTTTTTGAATTCATGACTTATTTCCATCTTTCTCATTTTCAATTCTTAAACTTATTTTATTTTGTGTTTCCATGGTTACGCATTTTAAATCCATCTTTCTCATTTTATTTTAACTTCTTAAAAGTATTTTACTATCTGTCGTCACTGTTTGGCGAGAAAAATTTGCATGATGTTTTTTTTTTCTTTCATTTAATCCTGGTTATGAAGATACTTCACTTGACACAATGGTTTTTTCAAGGTAGACCGGGCAATACAGTTAGTAATATAATAAATGAGAAATTTGATGCAAGTAGTTGCCCCAAGGTCAATAAAGGTCACATAAAAGAGACATTTTCGACGTTTTTTAGCATTTTTGATGCCCAAAAACAGTTCGAACCTTTCAGTTGTCACGGCAAAAATCGTGTCGTTTGAAAGGCAAGTATAAGCACTTTTAAAAAATGTAGAAATTATTAAGACTAGTTCAATGCGCTTTCAGTTACATTAGATTGAAATATGGAAAATGTCATATTTTACCGCCATTCCATCCCACATAAAGTATATATAATTTAATTCATTCAACCATTTCTTTCTTAAATTTACATTTCCACGATGCAATATATTTTCAATCAATGCTTTTCAAGTTTTCACCTCAGAGTATGCAGTAAGCGACCATGATTTTGCGAATGAAATGAAAATAATTTATCAAATCTTTTTTCACTGATCTATTTTTCATGTCGAGTGGAAAGCATTTCCTTTTTTTTTTTTTTTTTTTTTCACTTTTCTTTAGCCGGTACTTCAAACGATTTGATTAGTTGACGGAGAATATGCTTTCCATTTCATTTCCGGAGTTGAAATTCGTTTTATAAATTCTTCTGCTTTAAATTGCAGAGGCGTCAATTTACGTTTTCATTTCTTATTTTTTTGCGATTTTCTTTTTAAGCAATTTATTTATTTTTTAACGTTTCATAGAATGGAACATGTTGAAAAGTTGGTGGTATATACAGAGCATATGTACATTAGTATCGTAGTTAAGAGAATTTATTCCTTTGTCCAATTGCATATAACGAAATGAACGAAAAGTAAGTCCGTTGTTCCGATACAAAAAAGGAAATTTCGTACGTCGAATAATTTACAATGTAATTGTGCTTGTACGAAGCCAGTAGACGAGTAGGCGTCATAAGTGCGAGTGAAAAAAATTTCATCTTCCCGCAAGCACAACTCGGCGCATTTCTTGGTGTTTTTTTTTTTGGAGAAATTAGTATTTTTACTTCCTTTTACAAAAAAGGAAGTATTGTATCGCGAAAAAAAATTCACTCAAAATTCGGCCTTAGTTTCCATTTTGTTCACCCCCGAATTAACGTTGAGTTTTTCTTTCAACCCGACCACATGCGGATAAGTGCCTAAGGGCTCTAGGAATCTGGGAGGCTCTCGGTAGAGCGATAGTAGCTCGAAATTCCCCTACCAGGATCATCCTTGCCTGAGAGCGGCGCTGTGAGCGAATTGGACCAATTACCGTAGGAGCCCAAGTGTCTCAATTCAAGTATGGAAGCACGCTGCCAGGCCTGTTCATCTGTTCTAGGACCATACCCTATTGACCATTTCTTAGTTTAATTTTTTACATTTCGACTCCACCGAGACTTTCGACACGATGGTCATACTTGTGCATTTAAAATGTTGGAAAATCATTTTTTCTTTTGAGCCATCACGATTGCTTATTGCTTTCATTTGACTGTTTTTGGTGTCCTTTCATTTTATTTTCCCACCGCCACCCTCCACACCGTCACCGTCGACCGGCTCCTCACAATGCTGCTCCTCTAGTGAAAGCCGTCTCCAGGTTGCATCCATGTCCTACACATACGCGCATACATACACAACTACACACACACGCACGCACACACACACAAACACATACACTTACACACACATACACAAACACACAACTACTCACACATTCATGCCTGCACACAGACACAAACACATATGCCAACACACACATACCCCACACACACACAGTCATACACTCAACTACCCACACACTTATGCCAGCACACATACACAAACACACATGCTTACACACATACACATACCCCTACATAAAAACACACATACCCTCCACACACAAACATACACGCCTACTTACACACACTCGTGATTGCGAAAAACATAATTTGAATTCAAGATGTCCAAATTCAAATTAATTTTTCTTTTTTCTTTTTTTTTTTTTTGTATTTGAAAAATACATACTGCCATGCTACGCACAAAAATCGGATCTGCACTTTTTATCAAAATTGAGAAACCGTCACCAAGTGATTCTTTGTCACATATTTTACCTAAATACAATGTTTTATAGATATTTCTGAACAGGAAATATTTTTCAAAAACTCAAAGTTGCGTCTGTATCTAATACATGGCGGCACACAATTTTAAACGGAAATTTCTCATTTGGAATTCAGTTGCAGATACGAATTTTGCGCCTAGTACGGCACCGACCTCCTTCAAAGGTCCAATAGGTTTTCATATTACGAGCAATACCCTTCACAGCAGCAGTGCGTGTTGAAACAGTACTTGTATAAGATTTCAACATGTGCGATTATGCGTAAAACAGGTTTTTCCAGCCCAAAACCAACACGGCAGTAAATAATGCAGGAATGCGTAAGTGCTGTCGTGACGGACATTGGCAAAAACATGCTATTCAATCTCTGAACGAAGCTGAACTGTATGATAAGTGACCAATGCGAACACATTGAGCATTTGTAGGATTTATTAGGTACCTGAAGAGTGTATGTGTTGAAACCCAAGTCCGAAATTGGACAATTCCCCCCCCCCCTTCCTACCAGTAGCGTAAATCAGGGGTCTAGCGCCCCTGGCGAACTAAAGAACTTGCGACCGCCTCCCTCCCCAGGGTCGTCCACATGGGAGAAGTCACCGGAGGTCATTGTGACCTCCAAAAATATTTTTTAGAACATTTTCATTAGTTGATTCGAAAAAGAGGAGGCAGCATTGTAATTTGTTTTCGATTTTTTTTTTTTTGGAATTGTTTTTTATGATGTTCAATGTTCCTTCTCAGAAGATGTTATGTATGTGCCTCTAGCTCTTTTTGTTGCGAGGTTTTTTTTTCTTTTTTTCCATTTTTTAAAGCATTTTACAAATTCTATATGATAAAAAAAAAACTCTTATTTTTTTAATCAGTTGAAATGCCGCCCTCTTGGCTGCTGCACCCCTGGCGAGAGCCACTGCTGCCAACGCTACTGTCCTCCACAAAAAATTGATCGCATTGAAACATAGACAAAAGCGCAAATTCCGAAATAGTGGATTGCTTCGGAGTTTGCGCCCTTAAACTCGATGAATTCCCGATTCAACAAATCAAGAATAATCGAAGTCCCATTTCACACATGGATGATAGGCGAAACATCCCAACACCAATATGATGACGAGCAAACCATAAAATATTTTTATCACTCTCGCGAAATTTTTCAAACTCTTCATGAAGCCCATATGGATTTGTGTCACAAATAAATAAAATACATGGAAATAACACTACAGCAGAAACACGGTAATGCTTCGAAATGTGCTGCAGCTGTATCTATCTCTCGTGGACCGTGTTAGTTGAGAAACGAGCTGATGTGTGCATCACATGACTCTCTTTTACTCCAATTTAATCTCATTTCCCCATTATTGGCAATTTTAACGTGATTCAATTGTTTGCTCTCTAAATACCACCAACAGTGGGTAAATTAAAACCAAATTTTAAAAAAAAATCGCCAAATTTGTCGCCAAGTTGGCGACAAAACTTGGCGACCAAAAGACTGGCGATATATCGCCAAGTGTTCGACTAATTATAACACTGCTTGAGTTTACATCGAAATTAACAATGCTTTCCCCCTACAAGGGGGCGAAAGACCCCCTTAGGAACATCCGAATACAACCAAAAGAGAAGGTGCACAACTAGACTCCACTAAAAATCTACGTACCAAATTTCAACTTTCTAGGACATACCGTTTTTGAGTTATGCGAGATACATACACACATACGCACATACATATAGGTACATACGGACGTCACGAGAGAATTCGTTGTAATTAACTCGGGGGTCGTCAAAATGGATATTTCGGGTGTCTGTACGTTTCTAGGCATAGATCCACGTGTGATCGGGTCGAAAAAAAAAAAAAACTCAATATTCATTTGGGGGGGGGGGAGAAAAATGGAAATTAAGGCCGATTTTTGAGCGAAATTTTTTTCGCGAATACAATACTTCCTTTTTTGTAAAAGAAAGTAAAAAGAGTAAACGCTTGCGAGTCGTTGCTAAAGCAAATCTTACAAACGCGTTCCAAAAACGCAGACAGGTTGATCTCACTGGCATTGAGTCAGAGCCGGATCGCAAAGTAGCTCCATTTTTCATAACGTGTCCCATCCTTTATTATTTTTTGTTGTTTAAGTTATAGTTATTTCGTTCATTTTATTAAATCAAATATTTAATGTAAAAACGATCGTTTCCTGATTTATATCAGGCTTATTTTTCCATGTGAAAGTGTTTCAACCATATGCCGAATGTGAAATCGGACTTGGATCGCTACAGATTTGCAGCATCGCGAGTTGATCAATTTCGAGTGTGTAAACTCCGAAATTATTCACCATTTTGAACTTTGCGCTTTTTTCGGTGATTAATTCTCGATGTGAGCATTTTTTCGGACATTATCCGATATCAGATTTATGTTAAAAAAACTTCTGTGCTTGAGCGTCATATGCTTGTAAAGAAAGACTCCTTTAAATCCCGGTAAATCATTTAGGTCCTGAATATCCGGTACAGCGATCCAAAATATAGTCAACCACCCTTCTTTGAAAACCGATTGGTGCCAGTTACGGTGCAGCTTAAAAATAATTTTTTTATAGTTGAGCCAATTTTTACTTCCTTTTACAAAAAAGGAAGTATTGTATTCGCGAAAAGATTTTCTCTCAAAAATCGACCTTAATTTCCATTTTTCTCACCCCCGAATGAATGTTGGGTTTCTTTTTCGACCCGATCACACGCCTAGGAACCTACAGACATCCGAAATATCCATTTTGACGACTCTCGAGTTAATTACAACGAATTTTCTCGTGACGTCCGTATGTACGTATGTGTGTATGTATCTCGCACAACTCAAAAACTGTATGTCCTAGCAGTGGCGCAGCCAGAAAATTTTTCTGGGAGGGGTTTTCAAAATCGAAATTTGTTGCTTTCTTTCCCATTCATTTACAATGCGTAATTATTCAATATCAAAGAATTTGTATAGATTAATAATTATTCATTCAGAGTACTTGCTTAAAAATAATTAATAATTCATATTGATATCACTATGAAACGAAGAAAGTGGGAAAAAACAAAGAATATTAATTATTAGTTTTACTTTAGTTTTATTTTAATTGTTTGTGTTTTTTTTTTTTTTTTTTTCGCGAGATCATCCTCCTCAAAAACATTCATGTCTTTATGAATGTCAAATGCTAGCCAATAACGGTTTAGATCTTTCGATGAGAATTGGTAAAGAGCCTCAGAAAATCTGGTGCGGGAGACTCTGTCTCTCTCTGTCTGTCTGTCTGTAGACTTCCTCTCTCTAGATTTCCTTAAAAAGGACTTGTGCAGTGATGGAAGTGCTAAGGGGACCATGATACCCTGTAGAGCTTTATTGACACCATTTTAGCTATCTTATACCAATGGAGACGTGGGGTGCTCCAGGGTTCATACCCTTTAGGCAGAAAAAAATTCAAGCACTTTTCAAGTACTTTTCAAGGTAAAAAATTTTGTTTTCAAGGCAATATCATAAATTTGTACTAAAAATATTGTATGCAGATTTCATTTACTACAAATACATAGAAATAAGGCAATAATACAAAAAAGTATAGGAAAACAAAATTGCTTTTTCTACAACGAGAGACGATTTGATGAAAGATCTACTGCGTTGAAAGTTTTTCTGAAAATGTTTGAAAAGTTGGTCATAAAGAGAAGCAGATACTAAGAGGTTTCATTTTGAGTTTTTTCAAAGGTTGCAGCAGTCAGAGGTTTGTATATTTTCTAGAATCAGCAAATTAATACTTAAAAAAAAAAACCTTTCATAAGTGCTTTTAACTTTTATGGGAAGAAACTAAAATAACCAAGTTCAAAGGCATTGCCAGAGAGGAGTTTTTGAAGTCACCCCCCCCCCCCCGGTTTCACAGTTATTTCCAATATCTATACGGTGGTTTATTACAATATAAGAGCCGTCAGGACAAAAACACTACCCAGAAAGTTATTTCAGTTTGCACTGAAAATATTAGGTTTGCAAATCATTTATAAGTATGCAAATCAATTATTCGTATGTATTTATTAGCTGTTCAGCCAATAAGGCATTTCAACTGTCCTCGAGTAAATTTAAAAATTAGGAAGTAAGAAAAGTTTATGAAAGTCCACAGTCCAGTCTCTACATCTCAAAATATACAAAAGCAGCTTAAGCAGTGATAAATACTCTGAATGCAAACTTGAGCCTATTCAGCCTTCATTGATTAACTTGCAATAGACAATAAATGTGCAAGTTCAGATTTATAGAGCCATGTTTCGAAATTGAAAAGATTCACAAGAAGTTGACATATATTATGACAAAAGTAGTTTTATTTTGGGACAAAATGGGTTATTGTTGAAATTAGAATTTAAATTTAGAAAGGCAATAATATTCAGGTGTAATTGTGATTTGTGAGTTCATAAAAAATTACCTGAAAGTTTCAAAGAGCAAAATGGGGCGAGGGGAGGGGGGAATAATTTTTAAAACTAAGACCCCTATTACTTGAATATACATATGTACAACAATAACTTTTGCCATGCATACAATTCATAAAATAGTTTATTAAGTCAAAATATTCTGCATAGAAATACCATGCCCAGTGCCTGTTGATAACCAGCAACAGGCACTGGGCCTAGCTAGGCTGGTACTGGTCAATTTATTAGATCCAAATGAAGATGAATGACCCTCCTTAAGCTATCTACCCCTTTGCTGATTAAAGCCTCTTTCAGTAAGCTCCAAGTACCCACAACCTTAATAAAGTAGTAATTTTGAACATTTGAGGAAAAGGGGAAAATTGGAGATATAGGGAGGTAAAAGCATAAAAACGAACACTACTGGATTTCAAGTGAATAATCATAACACAACCACCCCTGTTATACACCTTATTTATTTTAGCAGACATAAAAAAAATGATGTACTTATAAATAAAATTATAATAAATCAACTTTACATTTAAAAAACAAACTTTAAGTTAATTTGTTAGGTGCTCAACTGCTGAAATTTAAATTTAAAAAAAATAAAATCTGTTATGACCAAAAATTAGGTAAAGATAATCATTCAAAATTGCAAAAATAAAAAAGCAAATAATTAAACAAGACCAAGGTAATAAATTCTTTAACTCTTTAGTTATTAAAATAAAAAATAAAATAAGCTAATCTGAAGTAGCAGTGTCAAAATAACTACTAATTGCCAAAAATATAAAAATATTTACAAAATGCAAAAGGATTGAAATCTCAAACAAGGGAAGCAAATTTTCGCGAATTAAGTTTAATGTTGTCATGTTTCCCATAAAATAAACTTTTATTTTACTGAAATTAAACATAAAATATGCTAATCTACGGTAGCAAATATGAAAATAACATCCGATTAGTGAATATATTTAAATATTTGCAAGATGCAAAAAGATTGAAATTTCAAACACGAGAAGAAATTTTTCGCAAAGTCTGAGTTCGTTCGACGTGGCATGTTTCCCATGAAATAAATTCATTTGTTTTTTATTAATATTAAACAAAAAATATACTAATCTAAGGTAGCATATGCGAAACTAACATTTGATTAGTCAAAATATTTAAATATTTGCAGGATGCAAAAAGATTGAAATTTCAAACACAAGAGCAATTTTCCGCGAAACCCGAGTAAGTTTAATGTTGTCATGGTTTCCAAATTAATTTCCTTGTTAATTAATGAAATTAAACAAAAAATAATCTAATCTAAGGTACCATATGTCAAAATATCTTTCGGTTGTAAAAAACATCAAAATATTTACAAGATGCAAAAGGATTGAAATCCCAAACACGGAAATAATTTTTCGCGATGTTGCATACTGAACACATGTTCAGAAAATTGCATTGGTGAAATACTTTTTTAAAACTTCTAAGCACAATTCGTTGATTTTTGAGAGAATTTAAGCACTAAGAAACTTTTTCAAGGTTTTCAAGCACTTGAAAATGAACTTTTTTTTCAAGCACTTTTCAAGGTTTTTCAAGGGCGTATGAACCCTGTGCTCATCATAAAATATAACTTTAAAATTTAAGAATTGAAAAGTAATTTCTGACTGCTTCCCGATCAGTAAAAGCAATAAGATATTTTGTTGAAACCTATTCCGCTTGGAAAAGCTCAAATACTCTGCTTTTCCACCTTGGTTTTAACAGAGGAAATGAATGTGCTTATGTTCTGGGAGGGGTTTTAACCCCAAAACCCCTCCCGTGGCTGCGCCACTGTGTCCTAGAAAGTTGAAGTTCGGTACGTAGACTCCTAGTCGGGCCTAGTTGGGCACTGTCCCTTTTGGTTGCATTCGGATGTTCCTAAGGGGGTCTTTTGCCCCTTTTTGTGGGGAAATCATTGTTAATTTCGATGTAAAATCAATTGTTGTAATAATTTGGCGGACACTTGGCGATATATCGCGACAAATTTGACGATTTTTTTTAAATTTTAAATTTGGTTTCAATTTGGCCACTGTTGGTGATATTTATAAAGTAAACAATTGAATCACATTAAAATTGCCAGTAATGGGGAAATGTCATTAAATTGGAGTAAAAGAAAGTCATGTGATGCACACATCAAGTCGTTATTACTGTAGTTGCTACTGCGTAAAAATTGTACATTATTAAGAACTTTTATTATTGAAAAGGGTTTTGTTGAGTCAACGCTAAGTTGAACAATTAAAATAACCAGCGATGAATGAGCTTCTCACGTCTCAATACTTGATTCTTAAGGAACTTTTATAGCTCAATTCAGTGAAAACCATCATTTTGTGTTATTATTGAAGGATATTTTTTAAGACCCGAATTTCAAAATTTTCAAAATAAAAACTATGCAAGAGCGGCTTTAATATGGGCTTAAAGCGCTTTATTTCTTTCATTCTCTTCATTTTTTATACTTAGAATTTCTGTATTTAAACTAATGAATAATTTGTTTCAACATATGTATGAAAAGAAGGGTGAAGGAAAAATCGCCGTTTCAAGTTCTATTAAAAGTTACAAAGTAAATAATTAAACTAATGAATGAATAAATAAAAGATCCTGTGCTTCTCTTTTTCTGCATCTTTTAATTAATTAATTCATTAATTTTAATAAGGTATTCCATCCAATAACCAGCCAGAGCAAAAAGTGTAAATATGCAAATGCTAAAGATAGACTGAGGATAAAATGATACAGAATGCATGATTTCTAGTATTGAAGGTGCTTGATTTTTGGATAATAAAATTTTATAAACTATGGATAATTCTTTCCATGAGTTTAATCGAAACTTATTAGAAAAAAATAGTTATTAAGTATTTAAAAAGTGTTCTGTATTTCAGCAACATTTTTAGTATATTTATTTTGATTTTAGATAACATTTTCTATAGTATTAAGAAATTAATTTATTCGTTTATCAAATCCCAGGAAAACTAAGAAAGAAATTTCATCAATAAAATTTGTCAAATTTATGAATTCAACCTACGATATTTTTTAAAATATAAATGAAGGGTTTTTTTCTTTTTTTCTTTGGCGATTTTTTTTTCAGTTGAATAAAATTACTTATCTTGTCTTTAAACGAGCTGATGTGTGCATCACACGACTTTCTTTTACTCCAATTTAAAGTAATTTCCCCGTTATTGGCAATTTTAATGTGATTCAATACTTTACTCTCTAAATATCACCAACAATGGCCAAATTGAAACAAAATTAAAAAAAAAAAATCGCCAAACTTGTTGCCAAGTTGGCGACAAAACTTGGCGACCAAAAGACTGGTGATATATCGCCGGTGTATATATGCCAATGTATAAGTGTCCGACAAATTATAACACCACTTTAGTTTACATCGAAATTAACAATGATTTCCCCCAAAAAAGGGGCAAAAGACCCACTTAGGAGCATCCGAATGCAACCAAAAAGGAAGATGCACAACTAGACCCTACTAGGAGTCTGCGTACCAAATTTCAACTTTCGAGGACACACCATTTTTCAGTTATGCGAGATACATACGCACATACACACATACGCACGTACGCTCATACATACGTACATACGGACGTCACGAGAAAATTCGTTGTAA
Organism: Uloborus diversus; assembly: GCF_026930045.1. Classification (NCBI taxonomy): domain Eukaryota; kingdom Metazoa; phylum Arthropoda; class Arachnida; order Araneae; family Uloboridae; genus Uloborus; species Uloborus diversus. The sequence goes on from NC_072731.1 coordinate 1,020,058, forward strand.
TTAACTCGAGCGTCGTCAAAATGGATATTTCGGGTGTCTGTACGTTCCTAGGCATATATCCACGTGTGTTTGAGGCGAAAAAAACTCAACATTCATTCGGTTGTGAGAAAAATGGAATATTAAGGCTAATTTTTTAGTGAAATTTTTTTCACAAACACAATACTTCCTTTTTTGTAAAAGGAAGTAAAAATGCCATTGTAAAAGGCTGAAATTTTTAAAAGTATGGAAAGCATCATAACTAATTTCTAACACGCCATGTTTAGCAAATTTAAATTGTATTTACATCCTGCCTGCCACAAGCAATCAGGTTCATAACAAATGAGACAAATCGTTTTGTTGCTGTTCGCTGCCAATTACCAGGCCGTCCAGTAAAATATTGGTCTCAAGAAAGAAGAAAGTTTTGCCTTTGTCAGGAGTTACGCAAGCAGAAACAACTTATCACGCTTCTATAATATTAAATTAATGCAGGAGGTAATGGGGGCGCAAACTATACGATTTAATTAGCACGTTTAATGAAAGTAAAATTCTTTTGAGAGAATCAAGTAAATTGATTTGCGAGATTTTCCAAGAAATTTGTCTGCAAAATGTTTTGTGAATTCTAAATACACTTAGGAGGAAAGATATGAAGGTAATTACATAAATTTATCAAGTTAAAAACACCTCAAGATACTTTCGTGAAGAAAAATTAGTTTTACTACTAAGCATTTAGAGCATTCAAGAACGGAATGTCCTAGGAAAATGAAATTTGGTACTTAGACTCCTAGTGGGGGTCTAGTTGTGCATCTCCCATTTTGTTTGCATTCGGATGCTCCACCCCTTTTGGGGGGGGGGAATCATTGTTAATTTCGATGTAAACTCAAGTGGTGTTATAATTTGGCAGAAACTTGGCAATATATCACCAGTCTTTTGGTCGCCAAGTTTTGTCGCCAACTTGGAGACAAATTTTGGCCTTTTTTTTTCCTTAATTTTAAATTTGGTTTCAATTTGGCCACTGTTGGTGATATTTAGAGAATAAACAATTGAATCACATTAAAATTGCCAATAATGGGAAAATGACATAAAATTAAAGTAAAAGGATGTGTTGCAAACATCAGCTCGTTTTAATGTTATTTAACCATGCAATGTAAACGTGTCTTATAAAATAATGTAGTTTTTCAAATTAGTCGTTAACTTTGCTTATAAAAGAAAAAGAGCTTGAAAGATATTTTATCTTTTAAATGAAACATGTATTTATACATGGAAATATTATTTAAATATAAAGATTGATATCTTCTATTAATCTTTTTCAGGCGAAGGAAAAAAAAAACATTTGTCCGTTTCTTAAAGAATTTTTTAAAACATTAAGAAACAAATTAAGCTTTATTGCGAGTGGTAGAAACATTGTTATTGCAATGCTGATTGAGAACTTAGGTTTAAAATTTTACTGAGTGTATTTATTGTACAACTTGCCTTTGGTTATAATGGTAGTAATCTACATCATTATATAGAAATTTATTTTGCAACATGGATGCATTTTTTTTTCATCTTTTAGCTAAAATCATTAATCATGAAAAACAAGTTATTAATTGACCGAAAAAGAGTGGTAGAAACTTTGTTATTGTAATACTAAATGAGAATTTTGGTTTAAAATTTTACTGAGTGTATTTATTGTATTAGTTGCGTTTGGTTATAATGTTAATAATCTACATTATGTAGACTTTTTTTTACAACTTGGACTTACGAAAAACAATTTATTAATATTTCGAAAAAAAAAGGAATTACTTTGAATTAACAATTAGTTTAATAAATAATTTTTCCTCTCTACACACATAAATTTTGACTTAAAAACACAATAATGAAAAAACAAAGTTTAAGAACACTTTATGTGATTCATTCGCTCAACTCCGGTACTTAATTTCAACATAATTATTTTGAAATTTAGTGCCGGAGAACGTTTTATAAAATGAGTTCAGACTGCTTATGCATAAAATAAGGATTAGTTCCTGAATTTATTTTCTTTGTTCCCCATACAAATCCAATATGAATAATGGATACAATGAAAATACTTTGCAGGATAGGATTTTTTCAGCTGAATAATAAAAGCAGAATAAACTTTTTTTTTTAATTTTATGACATTAGGGAAAGGTAGGACACATGTGTTTTTTTTTTCATTTTTTAATTTCTCAAAAAATAATATCAGTTTTTCAGAGAAAATGTGTCCCTATGATTGATTAGTCTTTTCTTTATGCTCCAGATTTTTTTTTTTCAGATTTATAAAAAAGCATTTTTTTTTATACTTTAAGAAATTAAAAAAAAAAAAAAAAAAAATTCAATTGTCCACATGTGCCCAAACAGGGTGAACATGTGCCCCCACATGTGAACAAGCGTGCGGCACACATGAATACGATTGCTTATTGTTCTTACTTGACTGTTTTGATGTGCTATCATTTTATTTTCCCGCCAGCACCCTCTGCAGCATCACCGTCGACCGGCTCCTCACGATGCTGCTCCTATAGCGAAAGCCGTCTGCAGATTGCATCCATATCCTACACACACGCGCATACATACACAACTACACACACACACACGCGCGCGCGTACACACAAATACATACACCTACACACACATACACAAACACATACACACACACAAACACACACACACACATGCATACATACAAACACCTACACATACATGCAGACACCTACACACAACTACCCACACACTCATCACACTCATGCCTACACACAACTACTCACACACTCATCACACCCATGCCTGCACACAGACACAAACACATATGCCTACACACACATACACATTCCCCACCACACACAAACACTCATACACACAACTACCCACACACTCATACCTGCACACAGACACAAACACACATGCCTACACACACATACACATACCCCCCTACACACAAACACACATACCCCCACACACACATAAACACACATGCCTACACACACATACACATACCCCCCGACACACAAATACACATACTCCGCACACACATAAACACACATACCTACATACAAACACACACTCGTGATTGCGAAAACATAATTTGAAATCAAGAGGTCAAAATTCAAATTAATTCTTTTTGTTTTGTTTATTTATTAATTTGTTTATTTATTTTTGCTGTATTGTATCTAAATACACATGCATACTCCATTTTATGATTTTGCAAGGTTTCCTCACAACAGGATCTTCACTTCTGTTATTGCTCCCCTAATAGTTTTGAGCAGTGTAGCTCATGATGAGGGATATGCACAACGCGGCAAATAAAGTGAAATTCGGAGTTATATTTTTTTCTTGTTAGTGATGAAAGTTATTTCTTTAGGTGGACATTTTTTATTGCTGTTTATTTATTTTTTGTGGCAACGGGGAAAAATAAAATCCAAGGCACTTCATTTTTACCCGGAAGAAAGAGCTTAACATTTTTTTCTTTCTTTTATTGTTTATTTATTTATTTATTTATTTTTTTGATATATACCTAATGTCTTTATTTTTTTACGAACTTATTATTTTTAATTCTTTATTTTTCTTTTTGAACGCATTTAAAGATTTTTTAATTGTAAAAAATATCTTATCGGTTTTTTTTTAAAGTGCTACACTACTTTATTTGTTCGCTTATTTATTTATTTATTTATTTATTTATTTATTTTTTTTTTTTGTATCTATTCATCAGCTGAGCAAGGCATACTCTGTTTCTAGAAATCAGTTCAAAATAATAAAATGTATGTTTAACATAATTTGCAGTCTTAGCTAATTTAGAGAATATTGGTCAGCTACTAGAAAGTCTATATTGGTATACGAGAAAAGTAGGCTCTAGTAGTAATGGATGGAACTTCTTGTTAATAATATCTGGGGATTAATTGTACGGTTCCTGTACAGTAAAACAGCGATGATAACTACTACCATTACAAATACAAATACAAAAGTGACGACCAGCAACAGGCTCTGGGCCCAGCTAGACTGGTCCTAGTCAATTTACAATCCCCAGTGAAGATCAATGGCCCTCTTAAAACTATCTACTCCCTTACTCATTACCACTTCTACCGGTAAGCTGTTCCAAGGTTACACTACCCAGCTAAAATAATAATTTTTCCTAATATCCATGCTAGCCTGAGATTTAAATAGCTTAAAGCAATGACCCCTTGTCCTGTTTTCAGTGCTAAACTTCAGCCCCGTAACATCTTTTATTTTAATAAATTTGAACAACAGATTCATGTCCCCTCGGTCTCTTCTTTGCTCAAGACTGTACATTTTTAGCCTTCTAAGTCTGGAATCTTAGTCTAAATGAAAAAGTACATTTATTATCCTTGTAGCCCGTCTTTGAACCCTTTCCATCAAAACATTAATATCTTTCTTAAGATAATGAGATCAAAACTGAAGAGCATACTCCAAATGAGGTCTTACCAAACTTCTATATAAGGGCAGAAGAACTCTTTTAGATTTGTTTGAAATAGATCTATTGATAAACCCAAGCATCTTATTGCCTTTGTTCCTAGTTATGCTGCACTGTAGGCTAAACTTTAAATCCTGACTTATTAAGACACCCAGATCATCATTAATACACTTCACGTATTAAATCTTTATTCTAAGGACTTAATACGAATAATGTTCCACCGTGCTCCTTTACTTAAGTAAGAACAGGGAATCTTCTTTAGTTTACGACAAAAATATAACTTCTATTTAGAAATATTGCCTTCAACATAAATCTATATGATGCAATGTTACAGCTTATACTTTATTACAGCAAAAGAACGATAACACTGGAGATTTGGCCGACTTAGAACTTCGCCTTATTTTCGACTAACTTTTTGTCCCTGATCCGAAACGATCTTTGCTAAGTCCATCACAACAAGTTTTTAAGCTTCATAGGGCTCAAAAAGCTTTCCACTCACATATCTTTACTAATAATAAAGCTCAAAGTCTCTCTGTCTGTAGGATGTATAGATGTCTGGATCTCTGTGACGCGCATAGCGCCTAGACCATTTGGCCGATTTTCATGAAATTCTTCAGAAAGTTAGTTTGTAGCATGGGGTGTGCACCTCGAAGCGATTTTTCGAAAATTCGATTTTGTTCATTTTCTATTTCAATAATAAGAACATTTTCCGGAGCAAAATTATCAGTTGATGGCCGAGTAAATTACGAAATAATCATGACGTGGAATGGGAGAGCGAATGAACATAGCCAATTGACGAGAAATTCGTCATCCATTATTTGTAAATATACAGGCGAACCGAAGCACCTTTTAATTTTCAACTACGGGCAAAGCCGTGTGGGTACATAGTTAATAATAATTTAGAAAAGAAACACTTTATTTCAAGTTAAAATGGTTTATGACAGCCAATATGAGAGCAGGAGGGCTTCCAGTGATACGAGCTCTCATTCAGAAAATGGTCATATAGTTAGCATTCACGTAAAGAAAAGAGAATAAACCCGATGTGGTGGAAGAAAACTAATTACAGTTTTAAAACTAGCGTGCCAATTTAACAAAAAAAAAAGAAATAAAAAAAAAGAAATATTAATTTGAATTCTGACATCTTGAATTCAATTTTTTTCCCCGCAATCACGAGTGTGTATGTAGGCGTGTATGTTTGTGTGTGTGGGGGGGTGGTATGTGTATGTGTGTGTAGGCATGTGTGTTTGTGTCTGTGTGCTGGCATAAGTGTGTGGGTAGTTGTGTGTATTTATGTGTGTGTGCGTGGGGGAGGGGTAATCTGTATGTGTGTGTAGGCATATGTGTTTGTGTCTGTGTGCAGGCATGTGTGGGTAGTTGTGTGTATGTGTGCGTGTATGTTTTTGTGTGTGTGCATGTGTAGGTGTCTGTATGTATGCGTGTGTGTATGTGTTTAAGTATGTGTGTAGGTGTATGTGTGTGTTTGTGTGTGGGTGTGTGTGTGTAGTTGTGTGTGTGTGTAGTTGTGTGTGTGTGTAGTTGTGTGTATATGCGCGTGTGTGTAGGACATGGGCGCAACCTGGAGACGGTTTTCGCTATAGGAGCAGCATCGTGAGGAGCCGGTCGACGGTGATGGCGCGGAGGGTGGCGGTGGGAAAATAAAATGATAGGACGCCAAAAACAGTCAAATGAAAGCAATAAGCAATCCTGATTGCTCAATATAATAAAAATCCTACTCGTTAGAAGTTTCGTTAAAACATTGTCGCTTGTGTAAGCTTACTTAAATTTAAAATATATGAATGCATGCTTATGTATGTTTGCTTGTGGTATATGACTTTTTACAGAAATTCACAGTATGCGTCCAATATATGTCTAATTCTGTACAGAGATCCTTTGATGCTCAAGAATTCTAATAAGGAGGTTTTAACATCCACAGGTGGGGCAAAGGCAGACAATCCATGAATGAGAATTTTACGTCTATTAATAACAGTGACTGAATTTTTGGGTTTTAAAAAAGCCAAATGAGTCTAAAATTTAATTTTGAGTTACAAAATTGCTCTTTTCTACAACTTCACGTTTAATTTCACACTATTTTTCCTTCTTTTATTTAAGCCTGATTGTCGGACATGTGCCACTTGACAAAACTTCTATTTTCAAGGTAGACAGTGCAAGGTCAAGCAGCGCAACATAGTATATGATAATAATGTTTATTATGAAAGCAATAATTTATGAATACATGATGGCTATTACGTAAACGATGCAATAAAGTTTATTTTCAAAACGATGATTATGGGAAGTCGAAAAGCGTGAAGTTCAACTTCTTTGTGAACACAATCATCACGACAACATCGCGTCTGGGTCACCACTACAGGTACTGATGTTTCGATGAAGTCAAGTACCTGCTTAAAGTGTAAGTTGTGACAAGAATACAGATGATTCTTTTTGTCATTTTATTACGAGAATTGAGATACATATACACTTTACTTATACATTTTAAGGAACGACTATAAGAGTCGAATTCTCTCCGCGAGCAGTGGGAGAACATAGAATGCGCGAGTAAACAAAATGCATGCGGGTACAGTTGCAGTTAAACAAAATTCGAGTTCAGTTCAGTTCAGTTCACTTTAACTAGGACGATGTTCACAGACTACTACATTCTTACAAAACATTTCTCAATTTTGTATTCAATGTGTAAAAGTTTCAAAACTACGCTTTTTTGGTAATTTGAATAATTATGACTATGCTGAAAAACGTTTTCTTTTAACATTAGTTTACTGTCTTAGAAAAAATCGAGTAAAAAAGCGTCAAGTTGTTCAATTTAAGGAACAAATTCACCACAAAACTCACCTCTAATGTTCCTCAAGGGTGTATTTAGGAGACGCTCTTCTGTTTCTCTTATTTAAAAAGGTATATTGCGTATTAATAAAAACAATGTTTTTTTTTAACAAGAAATAAAGATAATCATTTTAAAGTTGAATATCAAATAAAGTTGAATAGTTTAACCAGCAGAAAGGTTTTGTTTTTAAAAAATGGAAATAATTGGAAGGAAAAGAATAACCACTTTGATGTTCTTTTAACCAGATAGGAATTTGATTATAAAGTGAAAATGCATTGTACAGTAAGTTTAAAACATTTTATTAGATTGTATCTATTTGTATCAGTTGAGTAGGAGCTGATAAGTAGTTGCAATCACTTCATCAGCTGTTTTTAACTTTTCACTAATTACAAACTAGCTCAAATTATTCTTACTTTTAAACTATATATTATTAATGCAGTTTCGTATTGCGTAGACATTAAAGCAGGACTTCTATTTCATACACACGCTTATACACTCTGTCGCAAAAAAAATACATACACCTAGAAGAATTAGAGCCACAATCATGAAACTTGGCACAAATGCAGTTTGTTAGCCGATATACAAATGATTAGAATTTCAGCGCCAATGAAACAAGGCTAAGCTCGCTATGAGCATGTGAGTTGCACAATGCACAGGTGGGAGATTTTAAAAGCATGAGTACTTGTGCCCTAGGGCTATTCAATCGAATCTGTTGACTTCGGTAGACTGTATTGTGACTTAAGATGCCTCTAAGACGTAAACGGCGCACACTGGGGCAATTGTATGGACAGGTTAGACATTTCAGTAAAACTAATTTCTACTTAACAATTTGTTTATATTTTATAGTTTTAAATGTTAAAATAATTAAATACTAAGTAATTAATGCAAAATAAAGTGAGTAATTAACAATTTAAAATAAACTTCATAGAAATATGAAGCAGTTGATCCAATTTCTATTTCATCATTTTCAAGCAAATTCCTCACTTCTTGTGGCATTTCGTGTTACAAATTGTAAGCCTTCGGTCCCAAAATCGAAATCAGAGAATTTAGACTTGATTAATAAATAGTTACTTATGGAACCTGCGCCCATTAGTTTTTGGCGCGAATTCCTCCAAGGGGGGGGGGGTGGAGCAACTTGAGTTTTACGTGCCTGCTATAACATGGGAAGTAACTGGCGGAATCAAACAAAAGTTTGTCCATATGTTGCCCCTAACAGGTACAGGTGCTGATTCAATTTTGGTGTCAATAGCTCAAACGGGGGCTGAACTATCGAACTTTTTTTAAGCGTCTTGATTCTAGTTTGGCGTCAATAGCTGAAAAGGGAATTTAGTGCAATCGAATGTTCTTCCTTTTTCGTTGAGAGTGCTATCATTAAGTAATGCGACGTTCTCGATGACATTTGGAATAAATGTGAAGCTATATGAAAACAGGCGGTGGTTCAATTTCGGCGTCAATCGCTTCAAGGGGGGGGGGATTTTTTTTTTTCAGCAATGACGATTGCTTATTGTTCTCACTTGACAGTCCTTGATGTTCCGGTTCCTTTTTCAGCTTGGACCAGGTTTGCAGCACCACCGTCCACCGGCGGCGGCGCGGCTGGTCCTAAGCACTGTCCCCCGGAATCCACTTTTGCTGGGCGATGGCGTCCATGTCCCACACACACGAACGCCTACACACACACACGAACGCCTACACACACACACGAACGCCTACACACACACACGAACGCCTACACACACACACACACGAACGCCTACACACACACACACACGAACGTCTACACACACACACACACGAACACCTACACGCACACGCACGTACACAACACTCACTCACACACATGCATACATACACTTACGCACCCACACACCCACACACATGCGCCTACACAAACACACACGCTCGTGATTGCGAAAAACATAATTTGAATTCGAGATGCCAAAAATTCAAATTAATTAATTTTTTTTTTTTTTTTGCGAATAAAAATAGCTTTAGTAATGCAACAATTTTCAAAACAAATCGTAACAGACTATCGTCTGCATATCTCGCGCGATTTTAATTGTTAGGAAATGATCGGAAACAATATCTCAATGATTTAAAATATTAACTGCTGCCATCTTATCTTTGTTAACAAATGAAATATTTGTAATTAATATAAGCAAGGCTTTTAAAATGACTTTTAATCTTCACACTTTACTTTGCTTTTGCGATCATTCGGAAATTGGGATGGTCGTAAAGTTTTTGTGTGTGTAATTTTGTTTTTGTTGGGAACATTGCTTCTTCGTCGAGCATGGGGTAGGGGAGGAGCAGAATTCATAAGAAAGATATAGAATAAAGTTTCGTGATGGCCACAACATACTAGTTTCATCTGTTGACAACATTTGTTAGTCCTCGAAATCGACAAACGAAACCATAAGATAAATAAATACCTTTGTGCTGAAAATAAAGTAAGAAATGACAGCGTCAAAAAGCACAAATTGAAAATTAATGCAGACACGTGTTTCGGCGTTACAAGGAATACCTTTTTCAATGCAAAAAGTAATGAGCTTATGGATGAAAAGACATCCGACAAAAGGTAATGCTGTTGGCTTTCCGCGTTGCTTTAGGTATTTCTTGTATTAATTTATCTGTCGAAAATATGGTTTTTTGTGATCATTACACGGTTTAATATATTAGCAACAACTTTCTTCAAAAAAATTATATTAAGGGAAATTTATTTTCGGAATTCAACAAGTGACGTCCCCTAGTTTTGTGACACTATGAAAAGCAATGTGTGCAAAATTTGAACTCGATCGGTCAATAATAACACGTGCCACTAGGACGTTGAACTTTAACACTTTTGATAATTTTCTCACAAATTTTCGAGTTTTTACTTCAGACCCCGTATATAGTTTCTCCTGGGTTGGAAAATATTTTTACATTGAGACACCACCAAAATTAATCTTTTTAGTTACTTCATATCATCTAAAGATTTTACAAGGAATAAGAATGAAATACTGCTTCAGAAACTTTACCTTAATCGTGCGCTTTTCTCAATGTATCTCAATTGTGTGCTTTTTTTTCCCAATAGTCTTGGACTGTGTAAAATAAATTGCTTTTGTGACTTATATTTAGTAAATTTATTGTGAAATTCTTCGACTAATTGTGCTCCTTTTTCAGTTGTATCATTCACAACTTTCAGCATTTCAACGATTTCTTTTAACTCTTAATAACTTCCTTCATTTTGCCATAAATCAGGATCAAATAGGAAAACATCTTTTGGTGTTTGTAACTTATCAACCAATTTTATTGACTTGTAATAGAGTCTATTAAGAGGAAGATCTTTACTAAGAAAGTATTCCAAATCTTCTACTGTTACCTGAAATTTTTTATACTGTTATCAAACACGTCTTCCTTATCAGCAAGCATTTTTCTCGGAGTAGTCTTTTCCTATGTTCAAAGTTAATTCCTTCACCCTATACGGACAAAGCTACTAGTCCGTACCGCATCCCCTACATATGCCAGAAGTGATTCAAGAATTTTTCAATCACTGCTTCTTCTGCATGTTTGTCATCATTTCGTGCGCTGCTAGTTTTTTAGACACATTATATTATTTAAAGGAGCCTAGATTGGGTTGTTGCGAAAAACCATATCTTCATACAGCATTTAACTGTAAACAGGGCTGTAAAACAGCATTTACGGGCTTTCGCTTCATGTAAGGTCAATTTAAATTGTTGCTATCACGGTAAGCCTATCGCCTTTTTTTTTTCAGTTACATCTGGATATAATTTTGTATCCCAATGAATAACTAAAAAATCTAAATTTTAATTCATGAAATTTGATTTTACCTCTCAAAGATTTTTTCTTGCTCTCTTAAGGGATGTACGATTGATTACAAGGTCATTTGGATTTAAATTTACTGTATCTACATAGACTGTTAATAAATGAACAGCATCTTTGTCCCTAATATGGTATTTGTCTAACTGTGATGAAAGGCGAGCAAATATCAATAGTTGTCAAGCTTTTTTGCATTTTGGTAGACCAGCTGCAGAAAACAAAAGTTCAACAGCTTAGGATAGATACCCATTTCGGTTTCTAAATCTTGTAAATTGGAAGAAGAATTTGATGATAATAAATGACTATGTGCTGAAATAAAAGAAAATTAATTTAAAATATACAGATATTTAACTTATTACGATCTGGAATTTTTTAAAATTTATATTTTAGATATGAAAAATACAGTATATTTTAATGTTAGAGTAATCGAGGATTTTTCAAAATTTATATTTTAAGAATTAAAAATTGCGTAAACATTTAAGTATATTTATAACTAAAGAACAGCGAATTAAAATATAATTGCCATTGCTTATAGCATTGAAACCTAGCGACCCTATTGCCACACCTATAACATACTCAGGAAATTTTGTAAATCAACGCACACAAAGCCTGGAGGAGGCAATTTTTTGTTGTCAAAGACCATTCATTAATGGCTTAGGCCATTCATTAATGACCTTTAGAATCCCTTGTGTTTGTGGAAAGAAATGTTCCCCTGCCGCTTGATTTGGAACGAGCGCAGAATAGCGGTATGCCTGACCCAAGGCCATTGGTGTACATCTACCCTCTGTAACATGTCAAATTTTACAGAATGAAAGTGAGAGAATGGTCGGTCTGGAAGTACCAACATCTATTGAAGTTCAAAATTACTTTAAATATTAAAAGTTAGAATATTTTTACACAAAAATCAGAAAATCCGCAATTTTTTCTTCAAAACTCAAAAAAGGGGGCCCTAGGGGCACGGGCTAATATTTATGGATTGATTTAAAATTTTGCAAGGATCATTTGTTTTCATATTGGAACAAACTGAGGGGGCGTCTCGTAAAATTCCTACAACTTCAAAAATAAGGACCACCCTTATATATATATATATATATATATATATATATATATATATATATATATATATATATATATATATATATATATATATATATATATATATATATATATATATATATATATATATATATATATATATATATATATATATATATATATCAACTGGTATTTTCAGAAGGAACTGCTCTATTCTTTCCCTGCTCTTGCTTGTGCTACTGTTCAAATTTTCTAGAATTCTCCCACTTTACACTAGGCAATGGATAAATGTACAGATCAAAGGGGAATGACACTTTCCAGGAATTTTGAGAGATCGCACACCTGCAGGAAATCAATGGTAACCTGAGACATTTGTTTTAGATGAACAGAAGACATCACGTAAACATGAAACATAATACGTATTATTATCAAGGAATCGATCTTGCTTTGAAAGCATATTAATGCGGGCAGAAATTCAATTCATTTCGAACATCAAATATAGTAGTGATTTCAACTTTTTTTTTTATTTTAAAGCTTAAAAATAAGAAAAGAAAACTTCGCTCTTTTTGTAATAACTAATATATGACTTTTCCATCCATGAAATATTATTTTATATGTCCTAGATTCTATTAAAGTTACCTATTTTTTGAAGTTTTCACAACTTCAACAATAACTTTTTTTAGGCCCCCTTTTATAATTTTTTTTTTTTTTTTTTTTTTTGCATTAATGTTAAGAACAGAGAACAATGTGGTAAAAATGTTAAAAAAAATTACAATACCGAAAATTACCTAAGCTTAAAGTTATATTTTCATTCAATTTTAGTATTTGTTTAAAATTGTAATTATTGGGAAAATTTTAAAATTGATATAGCCAACAAATATTCTTAGGGTAAATTAAAATCGAAAAAAAAAACTAAAATTTTCTGTAAGCATGTAAATATAGACTGTGTAAGAATACCAAAATATTTATCATAATGCATGTTTTTACAAAAACGTTTTCAAAATGAAACAGTTTTGTATTAATTTTTGTTCTTACATCCGTTGTTCACCATTTGCAGTTTTTCTTTTTTTTTCTTTTTTATTTAAATGATGAATATTTGATTGAGAAAGAAATTGAACTAGAAGGTGTTTTTTTTCCATCAAAATAACGTGTTTTGTTTTCCTTAATTTGCTTACAAATTTGTTCTGAGTTGGCAGCAATATTGAAAGTGATTTTGCAGTTAATTAATGCCATAAATTTTCAAATTTAATTTTGAAACTCTGAACTCTGCATCTGATTTTGAACATTTTTGCAACTTCAAGTATGCATCTAGGATTAAAGGTTGCGAACTTTGTTAATCCTGCCTTTCCCAGACCGATAAAAATTCGCAAAAATTATTTTCTCTCGGTTCTAACAGCATAATGTTCGGCTAAGCATAACAAGAATATAAATAATGCTTTCGAAATGATTAAAAAAAACACAAAATTATAATAAGGACAAAATTCAAAAAATAATTTTGAAAACAAAAGACAAAAAGAAATACAATATTTATTTACTTTAAAAGAAGACGGATGCGCCAAATAAGGTCCAGAAAATCTGTAAGGGCAACCACCATTTGTTTATGTAGGATAGCAAAAATTCTAAACGTCGTGATTTTATCGTCATGAAAAATCCCAACTGATAACTAAACGGTATCAACAAAAAAATTGTTGCCAACAAGCAAAAGTGTAGCAAAAGTTATTGCAGAAAACTCTTCTCGTTTGCAGAAAACTTTCTGCTCGTATTTTACAGTAATTTCTGTCTCTTCTTCGTTCAATGTAGTTTAATGGAATAAAAAAGTTGCTAATTGTTCTAGAGAGCCTAATTTTATGTGGATGACGAATTCAAAAAAAAAAAAAAAAAAGTTGCCGTATAGCGTCATTTTCTCCCTGTGATGCGATTACCCTAAAAAGGAGATAATTGCCCATAAAAGCCGGGATATTCATCCTTACGACTCCGGTGTTGTTTTTAAAGTGCCGAAAGGACAGGTAGGGGATTTGATAAAATGCTGCATATGCTTCACATATGTGCATGTTTTCATAGGAGCTCACATAAACTCAGCTCCCTCAGTTTTTTTTTTTTTTTTGTTTTTTTTTTCAAAAAAAAAAAAAAAAAGAAGAAGAAGAAGAAGAACGATTAATCTTCCACAATTCCCCAAATATGACGATTAATCTCTCCATTCAAGCAAACATGGAGTTTTTATAATGCTTTTGAGTTTATAATTTTTTTAGTACGTTATTGTAAAGCACTTTGTAATTAAAAAAAAGACAGCACTGTTTTGCGTTTTTGTCAAAACGGCCATATTAGGAACCCGTACTCCAATTGGGACCAAATAGGTGTTCTTCGTTAAAATTTTTGAAAAGCACAATTAGAACTTAAAATTTGACATAATATAACCTTTTTGTTATTTTTTTATTATTCACATGATGAATGTGCAAAATTTTAAGTCAACTGAATCATAAATGAGCGATATTTTATGCCATGAACCTAAGACTGGCTTTATTTGGCGCAATTAGCAAGCTCTAAAATAGTTTCATTTAAATTTTCTAATTTACACACTTCAACAAAACATCCATAATAGATTGAAAAACAAATCAGCAATGAGATTCGAACGATTTATTGTCTACAAAATAAAGTTGATTATTTAATTGAATAAATAATTAAAGTGGGGAAATTAGAAAATGCGATTACTTAAATTATTAATTTAAAGAAAATAAAATGACGTAAAAAATCTTAATAATTGGTCGAAAAACAAACCTCAATAAGATGTGGAAGGAAAAAATCACATGACTTCATATCTTTTAATCGCAACAAAAAAAATAAATAAAATAAATAAATAAATTAATTAATTAATTAAAAGAAAAACGTCAAATCTCAGGTAAGTAAAATTAATGGGCAATATCTTAATTGTTCAAAATAATTAAGCGAATAAATGAATAAAAATCTTTATGGATTACAAACTTTTTTTTTTATTTCAACGTTTGTGTCGCCACTATATAAAATAACCCGTTTCGTATACAGAGTTACTTTGAAATTCAATTTATGCTAGACACACTTTATCCTCTAATCGTTTCTGAGATCAAAGGGGAAAAAAATCTGTCAGAATTTTGCTACCCTCATCCATTTCGCAGTGTACACCGTAAAATCCGTCTGAAAATGTAGAATTAAAGAGTTATAAAAACAATTTTAGTGCCTTTAAAAAAACTGACTTAAAGAAAAATTTGATAGTAAGTGGAAATTAAGAACGACGTTAAATTTCAGATTTAAGATTATTTAAGAAGTTTGCTACCAAAACGGCTACTGATGCATTCTGAAAAATTCAAAAATTAATTTCCATAGATATTGCATCATTTCTTCGAACACTTCAATCGTTCCTCTCGTACGAAAATGGTTTTTGAAGAACGTGACGTTATTTTCAAGTAAAATAACTTCTAGATGGAAAAGTTATTAAGGAATGTGTTTATATTTTTATTATTTTCGATAATGTATCTAGAGATAATTTATTTAAGTAATTTGGCTAAGTGCATTATGTAGTTTTAAAAAAAAATCTTTATCTGATTACATTAGCAGAAATGCCTTCTTGATGTAAAACAAATAAGCACATCTTGGCCCGCAAACGAAGGAATCCACAGGGCTCCTATGTGGTCTGGAGTTCTGGAATGTGGTGGCAACTTCGCTGCTACACGCTCAGTGGCCCGAATTTACAAAGATACAGGCTTTTGCAGATGATTTGATTCTTTTAATCCACGGGAAAACTACGGAATCCAAGGCTAATCCAAGAGAATCTCTCCCAATCTTTCATTGTTGGCTTTTACAGCACGAGCTCTAAGCTTCCGAAAAGAAAATAACGGGTCCGGTTTTTAAAGTACCCCGGGAACTTGCACGCCCTCCTTGTCTACTCTTCAGTTCTTTTCGTTTGCCAAAGCTCAAGTACCTCGGCATCATTTTCTCTTAAAAACCAACTTGGGATGTCCATATCGACAGAGTGCGTCGCAAGGCATTGTTCTGCATTGCAGCATTCAAAACTTAGCTGGGGGGGGGGAGGCATTGCGGCTGTCATATCTCCCGCCGCCGCCTAATATATAAACAAGTTATGGAAACATCACTGCTTTATGCCGCGGACTTATATGGGCACTTAGTGTTCGCTTAGAGAAAAAACTCCTCCCAGTATCCCAGTACAACGAAGAGCCTCACTAACAGGCCCCGACAATACCTGCTGACATTCAGCACTTTACGATCCGCTAGGGATACCACCTATTAACCTAAAAATTAGAGAAAAAGTATGGCAGTGGAATCTCGGAATGTAATTGAGCAATATCTATCTCGATGAACGATTTTGGACGTAAAACCTTTACCAGGCAATACTGAACCAAACAATTGTTTAAATTCAAAAAAGGTGCCAAAAAAGACAAATTGTTTAAGGAGTTAAAATACATAAAAGCTTCTAGAATTTGAAAAAAATTGCCTAAATAAAGCTCACAAACGAAGTTTTAAATTTTGAATAAGAAGCAAAAAAAAAAAAAAAAAAAATGGAATTTATATTCGATAAATTTCACAAAAACACAAATGTTTAAAATCTAATTGCAACTAGTGCCATATTAGCAGAGATCTGAAACTAATTAAGTCTGAGTTAGTATTAAGTCAAAGTTAGTATGATGAGGCTTTTTTTTTCATTTATTGTTTTTTTCTATTTGATCTTTTCACACCCAGATTTTTTTTTTTTTTTTAACAATAGGTGACTCCGCCCCCTGCTCACTGGCGCTGACCAACCCTCGAAGG
The DNA here is from genome assembly GCF_026930045.1 of Uloborus diversus. NCBI lineage: Eukaryota > Metazoa > Arthropoda > Arachnida > Araneae > Uloboridae > Uloborus > Uloborus diversus. The sequence goes on from NC_072731.1 coordinate 1,036,935, forward strand.
TTGTTTCGCAATCTTATTTGATTCTCAAAGATTTAAATCGTCGATTAAAAAAAATGTGATTGAAACCGCTTTCCGAGTTCCGTTTTGAACAAAACGGACATACCCCTCTCCATCCTGTAAAAAATAGAATTTAAGTTAAGGGTTCATAATTAGAACACAATCCCACTCGAAGACAAAAATAACTTGATAGAAACATACATAACCGAGATATTTTTTTTAAAAAAAAGGCTGTTTGAAGATCACCCTTTTCTTGGGTTCCAAACTATCTTGTACTAACTTGTACAGTCATAGGCGCTTAGGGGTTCCTTGCAAAACGGCAGTTTTTTGTATTTGAAAAGTCGCTTTCAAATTCGTTGTCACTATTTTGCTCTTTAGCTTCGGTCTTAAATTGAGTTGAGCCTTGGACTTTTCGTGGAAATGGAAACAGTTTTATCTGCTGTTCTAATGAGTTAGAGGAAATTGGAACATGCTTTATTTAATGCAGAAATAAACTCTCTTTCAAACAACATAGAATGCTAAGAGGTGTGGAAAATCTTTAATTAATAGGCAATTTACGTGAAATTTAGCTTAAAAATTAATTCCAAAAATCTAATTCGAAATTTAAAACTCCAAGTGCAAACCCCCATGGCTCGAGGTTTGTGAAAAGTTTCAAGGCGTTAGATGCTATGGGGTCTCCTGGACACGGACCCGTTACAGACTTCCTTTCACAATTTCTTTGATATTACTTTTTTAAAATATACAGATATATTTATTTTTAATTTATTTCAAAGAAGTATAATTTTTAACATAAACAGCTTTGAGCAGTAAGAGTGTCGTTTTCTTGAATAGAAAAAGAAATTGAAAAGAACTTGAATGAAATAGCTTTTTTTATAAAAAGTACTTGAAACATATTTTTGTAGGTGTCACTGAGGTAATTTTATAATAAAGTTTAAAACAGACAATGGATATACATTACATTTATGATAAGGAAAAACATGGGTGAAAATAAAGAAAAACAATCAAAAATGTCAACAGTCACAAATGCCCTAAACTGATTGATTTCTGCTCGTTTCTGTTTCCTTTCTAAATTGAAACATGCAGAAAATTCTCGTTGCGGCATAGTAAAAATAAGAATCAATGCAAAATTAGAAATGCTACGCTAAAAAACGGAAAAATAGGAAAAAAATGGAAAAAGTAGGAGAATAAGGAGCGAGCTCTAAAAGGTAGAAAAATAGGGGTCTTCTCCTCATCGTCGGAATTTTCGGAGTCTGCACTAAAACAACAGAAAAGAACAGTTAAGAACAATATCGGTTGAATTTCTGTCACACAAAAACCAGCCCCTCTACATTGTTCAGTTGTCATTTCCGACAGTGATTATATTAAAATTTCAAACAAAATTTCAAATTAAATGTAAAAAAATAGTTCGAAAAATATTTATTTTCTTAAAAGCTCACTTAAGCAATTTGTGTCATTAAGAGTTTTTAGTCTTTTTTCTAATAACAATATATATATATATATATATATATTGGATCATGTATAAATCAAAATCTGACATCTGAACAAGTAGATAAATACTAAATAGCACGACACTAACCGTTAATAATTTTAAAACCATTCGTCGTTCACGAAGCATTTAAGCTTCAACAATTTTCTCAACAGTTTTATTCGAAATCCTGCAGCTATAAATTTTGACTCATTAAGCAAGTTTCATCGAACTTTGTCAAAGTTCAGTTGTAGTTAATTGCAGTAATTTAATGTCTAAGAGCGAACCGTGCTCCTAATGAGACATCTCAATCAAGATATTTTTCTCATTCAATAATTCAAAATGAGCATGAATCTATTAACTTCCTAGCTAAAAAACGACTTAAACAAATTGCAAATGAAAAGAAATTTTCGCGTATATTTAAAAAATACTGCAGTTTTTTTGATAAATGCAAAATGCTTTCATTTTACCTTTTTTTTCAATTGCAGTTACTTAAAAGATTTTTAATGTCGAAGCAAATTGGACCAACTATTTGGTGACTTATTAAAGTTTCAAATATAAAAACAACACTTCTTTTGCAAGTAAAAATAGGTTATCTTTTTCTCGACTATATGCTATATTGCTTCTTTTTTTTTCTTTTTTTTTCCTTTTTGTAACATTGTTTTATTTTTTAACTGAAATGATAAGTTGAAAAAAATCTGGCTCAAAACATAAATAAATTACTTTTGGAATCGATACATGTAAAGTTATACCATATTTATTGGCTATTGAATAATGTAAGTGAAAATACGGTTTTTAAAAATACCAATTTCAAGAAGGATTCGGATTTAAACAGCGTCAAATTAGTCTCTTTTGAAAAAAAAATCAGGAACTTAAAAATTAAATAAGAACTAATGTTGCTTGAAACAATGTCCCGCGGAACCTCACCCCGATAATTACAAACGCACCGGAACACTGCGTTCCAGGCCGAACTTCTAGCCGCGGAGTGCCGCAGCAGGGAACTATGAAAAACTGCAGTAAAACTGCTTACTTTTATATTTTAAATTCTGGTGGTATTTGGAACCGAAAAACTGCAGAAGAATGAAGTGCTGTTGAACTGTAGTTAAACTGCTATTTTTTTGAGCAATCACGATTGCTTATTGTTCTCATTTGACCGTTTTTGGTGTCCGTGCCTTTTTCAACTTGGACCAGAAGCCTTTGCAGCACCACCGCCCACCGTCCTCTGCTGGCGGCTCGGCGCGGCTGCTCCGGTTTTGAGCTATCCGCTTCTCCTGGTCGGAGGCGTCCATGTCCTACACACACGCACGTTCACACACATACACACACACGACTTCACACACATACACTCACACACGCCTACATGCATACACACAGATCTACGCACACACACAACTATGCACACGTAAATGCCCAGGATGAGAGGCAGGCTTGGGGGGACAGGAGACGTTTCTAAAAACATTAACTCCAATGAGTAGGGTCCTGTCTCAGTTCGTGATTGCGGAAAACATAATTTGGATTCAAAATTTCAGAATTCAAATTATATATATATATTTTTTTTTTAAAGTTCTGGTGGTATTTGGAACTGAAAAACTGCAGTTTGAAAATTACAGTAATTTTGAATCTGTATTTTGCAGTTGAATTGCAAATAAGTGAAAGTGAATTTGTTTAAATGCAGTTTCTCGGTTCAAATATTACTTTTTTTTTTTTTTTTTGCAGTTTAACTGCAGTCGTTTTTTAGCTGGGTTTGTTATTCGTTTGAATGATAATAATGTCCGTTGGTTAATATTACAACTTTTGAGTTTTCTACTCTATAAAATTTATATTTTGGAAAAACTAAAGGGTAAAAGGCACTGAACATGGTTTACTTAAATAAAGACTTTACGTAAAATTAGTTGTAAAACAACGTAAAAAAAGGTTACGTAGAAAAGGTTGTTCTATTATGAATGCTAAGAAAATAAACACCATGAAAAAACCATCTGCAATTCCTAAAATTTTTTCTTGCTTTTCAGTCAAATTCTTTAAAAAAATTTAACAGGCAGAGACATAATTAATCCCGAACCCACCATTTATCTCCTGATCTTCACCCACACCCACACACGCACACTCACAAACACACATACATACATACTAACACACGCAACAATGTGTCCATGTTTATGTTCACTTATGCATGCCTCCCTCAAGAAAAATATGTTTCGCTTAATATCGCATATTTTACCCAGTAATGAACCCTTCTCCATAATGCGTACTTCCCCAACATGATTTTCATTCTTGATTACATGCTTCAATTATGCTTAAGTTCGGATAAATACTGAATCGAATGTACTTACTGTTTTTTCAGCAGAAACTTATCCTCATACATATATATATATATATAATAGCCAATGATCGAGTAACACTCCTGACGTCATCAACAATATTCGCGCCACTCGCGCCATTTGATAATCTGTTTTGGTTATGTTTAAAATACAGGGAAAGGCGTTATTGTGACAAGGCTGAATTATATCCGGTAACTTAACTGCTTTACTAGTAAAACTGTCATTTCAGGGAAATGAAGAAACGGAAAATTGGTGAACTACTGATGCTACCTACTGGAGTTTAGGGTTAATCCACTGGAGTTAAGGTTAAAATTTCAACTCTCAAAATAGCACAAACAGGCAGTTACTTCGAACAAATGTAGAAGCAATTTTACCCGTCATATCTTGACGGGCGATTTCCCCTGTTTCTAATCACAACAGAAAGTATTAACTCTAAAACAACTTGTTTTGACATTGACCGTTGATGTCGGGTACAATAGTTGAATCTTGTACGTTGTGGCTATAACGAAGCTTTTTTCTGTTATTTTATGAATTCTTGAATCTAACATATAATTTAATGTCATCACTACTTAAAAGGTTTTCTGTTTTCAAAAGCGGGAACATTTCGATAATTGGAAAATTGGTAATATTTATTCATTACCGTTACATTTTTGGCACCAGTGTCTGCGCGAGGAATGTTTTTCTTTTGAATATATAAACAATGAATAAGGAAATATATACCCATAGGGGATTGGGGGAATCTCCTTAACACAGAGACAAGCACAAAACTGAATTAAATAAGAAATGATCGATAGTAAAAACTGCAAAAAAAGATTCAAAAGAAATGGTTCAGAGAGGCATACAATATAGATAAGCATCCTGACCATTAGGACCATTACTAGCTCATACAGAAGAAAAAAGTAAAACTGAAACACTTTTCATGAAGTTTCAACAACTTATTTAATTACTTTTTAGGGTTCAAGAACAGTTGAAATTTCTTAAGGCACTTCATTTGCCAGTCTCTGACATTTTAAATTTGATTGTATAAGTTCACAGAATTGTTCACTAGTTTTGTAAGAAACACCTGTTTTAAGTTTAAAAGAAAAAAAAAACATATAGCAATATACAGGATGAGTCAAAATGAATATAGCGAATAAAAATGGTTACAACTATTTAATGAAAAAAATATATCGATAAGATTTACACAGAATGCAGACGGAACTTTAAAATTTTGTACACATATCTCAGAGATTTTGGTCACACGGACAATATCTAAGCGGTAGTTCATTTCACACCATACATTCTGAAGCATTTGTGCCGTAACCGACGCAGACTTCCACTTCGCCGCACCTGTGCTTTACGTAAAAAAAATTTTGAAGTTCCGTCTATATTATGTGTAAATCTTATCGATATATATATATTCTTTTCATTAAACAGTTATAGCCGTTTGTAATCGCTGTATTCATTTTGACTCACCCTGCGTTTAGAATTATTTTCCAATATAGTCCACTACTCTAGAGGGCGCTTCAGTTCATGCAGGGACTTTGAGGTTTTTTTTTTTTTTTTTCATTTTTTTCAGGGGACCGTGGTAGCCCGATCGGTAGAGTGTCGGATTCGGGACTGGAGGGTCCTGGGTTCGAAACTCCATGGTCGAAGACCCACCGTCGTCATTAAAGGGGACTGGGCGACGTTAAATATGCTCGTGGTCTCAATGTCCTCCAAGTGAAACCGATACCTCTGGGGGTGCTAGCACCAGGTAGCTATTAGCTCCTGGACTAGTTCTAAATTCTCATTAACTGTTCGATCCGGTGATGGTGCAGCCATCTATCGGTATATAAAATAATGGAGGCAAGGCACTTAGCATGCAGTCCTCGACATAAATACAGTTGTAGTCAGTTGTGACTCTGAATAGGTATAGGAATTTTTTTCCAGTTCAAGTGTGTGCGCGTAACGAGATGCTTCGTTTTTTGATCAATGGTCCCTGTGTGAACTGAACTCGTGTATTGAGTGAAACTTACAATAAACGAGAAGTAAGTGATGTTTTGTGACTTTTCATTCACATTCATTCATTGGAAATATATTGCAAATTATCCAACAGTTTTTGGTCCTGTCGACCCGGACTTTTTAAACCTTGATACTTTCTTAGTGCGCATTCTGTTCCATCCATAGTCAAGTTCGCATATAGACTTTCCTGTTGCAAATGAATTTAAAGTGTTTAATTTAGACCTATTCCTTTCAATTGCGAAAGGTATTTTCGTAAATTCAGTTATAATTCAAATTGCAATTGAAATTAGTGAAAGTTTATGAAGTGTTTAGTTTCAATTTGCATTTGCAAATGCTTAAATTTGAACTTGTGCGTATTGAAATATTTCCTTTCCGTGCATCTGCCATTCTAAATGTCAATTCATTATTGCGTTGAGTTTGTTTCGCAAATACATTAGGGGCTTGTTCTAAGTGATTTGTTTTAGTCAAATTGTGTTTTTTTTTTCCCCGTGTGGTTGAGTGCTTTATTTTTCTTTCAAAATGGAGCTAAAAGAATTAGTTAATCTACACTGTAAAAAAAAATCGGAAACGTTTCTGAGTATATCGTGCAGCTGCGGTTCATGAAATTTTCAAAAACGTTTCTGAGTATTTCGGAATTCTCTTTCTGTAATGTCCGGAAACGTGTCTGAGTATTTCGGAATCCTCTTTCTGTAATGTCCAGAAACGTGTCTGAGTATTTCGGAATCCTCTTTCTATAATTTCCAGAAATGTTTCTGAGTATTTTGGAATCCTCTTTCTCTAATTTTCAGAAACGTTTCTGAGTATTTCGGAATCCTCTTTCCGTAATTTCCAGAAATGTTTCTGAGTATTCTGTGCAGCTGTGGTTCATGAAAGTTTCGAAAACGTTTCCGAGTATTTCGGAATTCTCAAACAATTTTAAAAAACGTTTCTGAGAATTTCGGAATCCTTTTTCCGTGATTTTTTCTAAAAAATAATTCTTTACTATAGTATTGCATGCCATATCAGTTTCAATTCTTTCATATCTAAGAGCAATGAAACAAGCAATTTTAGAATCATTCGTGGATTTTTTTTTTTTTTTCTGAATTTCTAATGACAAATAGCATGGTTAACAGCATAACATATGCACAGTTATAAGTTTTTGAAAATTTATGAAATAATATAGTAGTTTCATTCATAATCACAAAATCGTCGGGGGAGGGAAGGGGAGTACTTTCTCAAAAGTGGGATTGTTTGTTAAACAATATTAAACTTCAGTTTTTCTCTCAATATTTTCAAGACAAAATTATCAAAATATTGTATTTTTAATGCAGAACTTAAAAACATATCTTGTATCAAACTTGATAGCTTTTATTTTCGGATAAAATTTGACAGAACTTACCTAAACTTTGCGTTCCGAAATTCGTTCACGTCAAGTCAATTTCTTTGACGAACAAAGGGTACCGAAAAGTACCAACAGAGAAATTGATGAATTTAAATATGACACCAAAGTCCCCCTGCTGGAACCATTCGGGTTTATTCTTCTGTTCTTGCCCTTTTCCAGTTTATCACAAATATAGATACTTAATCAAAATAGGTTACTGATTTAGAGTGTGCGCAAAATGCATTACATATTTTATTTATTGAAACATTGAACTCTATTACATGATTATTCCATTTCATATATACGAGAGTCCCCCCCCACACCATAAGAGTGATGGTGCACCCATAAAATGATATAAAGCGCCCCCCACCTTAAAAAAAGCAACCCCTTGAAAATGCCAATGGCACAGTCTGCGTGGTGAACGCCCCTCGTCTTCTCACCATATGTGCATTGCATATTAATAACATAGTATTTAAAAACTGATCACTTTTAAAACGATGACATGAAATATTACTTTTTATTTCAGCATGTAAATGCAGCTGTTCCATTTTTGCCACTGACTCATTCCTCCTGACTGTCCTACATTAAACTAGTATATCCACGAAGGAAATGTTATTTTCGGAACTAATGTCAAGGAATTTTTTTATTGTTAACCACATTTAACAAAATGAATAAGCAGATGAATTAATTTCATAACTATGTTCTTACTAATAGATAACATGGTCATTTTCTAATGGTATAAATATTTTTAAATGAATGAATATATTATAATAAAAAAAGATAAATTATACCGGCACATTTTTTGTGAAGCACATTACAATACTAGAAAATATTTGCATTACCATATTTCTAATGAATTAAACAATTGATTTTTTTTTCTTTTTGAACCAAAATGTATGTACATCCAAGTATTTCGAAATAACTTTTCTGTGATTGCTTCTCAAATATAAATCTTATTTCTTTTGCGTAATTAATCAGTTTCAGTTAGTTACAACAAATAGTACACCGCGCACATAGGTATGTAGGATAACTTTAAATTAATTCGATAAACCCAAAAACAGTTACAATTGGAGCCTCATCAAATGCAAATCAACAAAAATATAAATGTATATAACAACATGTTTTAAAATATTCATTAATACTTACAAGTGAACATGAGCGGAAGAAAATCTAAGTACCTCCATTGCAACTGAATAAGTAATCCAAAGGGTTTCGTTTCATTAAGTATAAACACGGGTGTTGAAACTATTCACACTTGAACACACAATATATATCTAATTATGGTCGCATTTGAAATTGTAAAGAAGCAAATGGTTATTAACTATAATAGCTGCGTACATCGTCTAAAAAATCAAGGGCAGTCCAAAATGCAAAGGCGTAAAATTAGTTTCGACACATTTTACTACTCTCTAGACATGAAATAAGAAGCAATCCAATGCTAAACAGTTGCTGACTGCAGCAACCATAGATAAGAAAAAAAGAAGTTCTCATTATTTCCGACTCATTGGCGCCTGTGTTGGAAGGATGAAATAGGTTTCGAAGCGTTGCGTCATCACTTCCGCTTCTAGATATCTTGAAATAACAAAAAGCTTTCTGAATATTGAGGAGTTCGCTATTGGATAAAGGATTCCTACTATTTCGGAAACGTTTCCGATATATCCAGAAACGTTTCCGAAATTTGTTACAGTGTAAAGAAGATTACAAAGGCATCTACTACTCGTCTTAAAACAAAAACTGAAAGGGATGTTGAAAATTTAGATTTTACTGAATTGGAAGTTAGGAGAAATCGATTTATTCGACTGAGGGATGAAGTTGAAGAGATTTTAAATTCAATAATGAATGTATGCGAAGATAAAGAAACTGATACTTATTTTGTTGAAGAAGAAGAATGATTGACGGGTTAGTGCAAATGCTGCTTCTAATTGATAGGAACATCGCTAAGCGTCCTGAAGCTAAACCACAGAAAAGTCTTGATTCAAAACCTACCTAATCGGCAGATGTTAAATTACCTACGTTATCTCTTCTAGCCTTTTCGGAGGAAACAGAAGAATGGTTAACCTTTTCAGATTTGTTTCGAGCGGCGGTATCAGATAATCCAAATTTAACTGAAGCTCAGAAATTACAATATTTAAAGAGTGTTTTAAGAGCAGATGCTTGAAAAATTGTTCATTCATTACCAATCACTGATAGTAATTTCAAAATTGCGTGTGACCTTTTAGTTGAAAGATATTTTAGCAAGCTTGAAATAATGTCGTTGCTAATGAAGAAATTTATGAACATGACACAATTAAATGGTGAGTCACACAATCAAATGTTGAATTTGATCGATTCTACTAAAGAATTTGTGCTGACTTTAGAATCGTTAGAGTTTGATAAAACAACGGATACTATTTTAATGTTCTTAGTTATGCTTAAGGGGTTTAAGGACCCTTAAAGTACAAAATTTTAAATTTTCTGGAAAAAATATATGTTATGCATAATTTAATTCTGAACAATTTGATACCTAATTCATTAATATACGCCAAAAACTTTTCAAGTTATCGTGAAAATGCGTCAACTTTCCTTATAGAGATATGTTTACAGTAGCTGTTTAAACCTCTTTTTCTCAAGTGCTGGTTTCTCGTTTTGCGCGCATGATATCTTAGAAAGTTTCTTATGTATTTCCGCAAAACTTTTCATACATGTTTATCTGGTTTATTTTTATGATCTGAACTTGAATTTTAACTAAAAGTAAAAGTTAATGTTATAAAAAATAAATATTCCCCCCCCCCAAAATTTTGATATTAACTTATAAAATTTCAAAACAAAATTTAATAATTTTTAAAAAATAAACAAATTTAGGTTCAGATCATAAAAATAAACCAGACAAACATGCACAAAAAGTTTTATGTAAATATATAAGAAACTTTTTGAGATATCATGCGCGCAAAACGAGAAACCTAAAAAACGCTGCCCGTGAAAAAGAAGCTTAAACAGCTGCTGTTAACATAAATCTCTATGGGGAAAGTATACGCATTTTTTCGATAACTTGAAATTTTTTTTACGTATGGTAATAAATAAGGTATCAAATTGTTCAGAATTAAACCAGGCATAACATATATGTTTTCCAGAAAATCGAATCTTTTGAAGGTTAAGGGTCCTTGATCCGAACACCAGGACTTTGTTTGAGAGGACCCTTTAGGGGGATAAGATTCCCTCCTTAGATGATTTACTTCAATTTCTAAAAACGCATGCGAGGTCTATCAGGACAGGAAAACAAAGTGAAAAAAGATGTACAGTTAATTGCGTCAAACCTGCAATCACAGTGTTCACTCTGTATTGGACATAATGCGTTACGTAGATATGAGGCGTTTTTAAAATTGTCAGTTCCAAAGCGTATGGAAATCGTAAAATCAAAAATGTTTGTTTCAATTGCTTAACACGATTTCACGGAATTAAAACATGTAAAAGTTAATATAGATGTCGCACGTGTAAAAAACAGCATTATACTTTGCTACACTATGAATTTTCGAATGGTAAGGGAAAACAAACAGTAGGAAGCGGACTTTCAATAAATGATCCCGTGTGTAAGCTCGAATATCGTTCAAGTGAAAGTGTTTTCGATAAAGCGTGTAGTGTTCCAAAGGTAGTAGATAATACATCTTGTTTGTCAAACGTTGACCCTGATGTGCAAATTCTTGTGATGTGCAAATTCTTCTCTGTGTACAGCTAAAATTCGTGTAAGAGATGTTTGGGGCGATTTTCAGACTTGCCGATGTTTGCTTGACAGTGGTAGTCAAGCTTCGCTCATTACTGCCGAGTGTATTGAAAGACTAGGTTTAAGCAAACAAAAATCTAATGTGCGTATTTCATGTTTAGGAACGTCAGACACTCGAACTAATGGAATGTCTCAAATTCAATTCACATCGCATTTTCCATCTCGTTCTTCATTCACGGCGTCGGTGTATGTGGTAAACAAAATTGTGGCTTTGCTTCCCCAGTGTATTTTAGCTGCGTCATACTCGCAAATGTTTACGGATCTCACTTTGGATGATCCAGCGTTTCTTGTTAGTAGTCGAGTTGATATTCTTCTCGAACTTGATGTCACGCTGTCGTTGTTACGGGGTCAGACATTATCAATGGGTGAAAATAAACCATTTTCAATGCCTTTAAATCTTGGTTGGGTGATAGGCGGTAAAGCTACTTCAGAGGGTCAGACTTTTCTAAATGTAAATTCTATCCAAGTAGTGTCAGATCAGCAAATGAATAATTGTTGGGAATTGGATTCGGTTAGTTGTGCTAACAGTCCTGTGAAAATCAGTTTAAAGAGATACATTCTAGAAACGATGAAGGCAGGTATACGGTTATGTTACCATTTCATTCCTCTCCTACTCAGTTAGGCGAGTCGAAACAAATAGTCCTTCGTAGACTGCTTGCAATGGAGCGTCATCTCATTTCTGTTCCAGACAAATACAACCAATACAGACAATTTATGAAGAAATATTTAACGTTAAATTGTATGGTAGCAGTGCCAATTTCAAAATATAGCTAGAAGAGTTCATATTATTTGTCTCATCTTGCTGTTCTAAAAGAGTCGAATACTACAACTAAACTTAGAGTTAGTTTTGATGCATAAAGCAAAACGTGATCAGGCGTATCGCTAAACGATCTTCTCATGGTTGGCCCTAGAGTACAACCAGAATTGTATGCAATATTTATTCAATTTAGAAACTTTCAATTTGCGCTTTGTGAGGATCTCGAAAAAATGTTTCGTCAGATAAGAGTTCATCCAGATGACAATGATTAGTATAGAGTCTTATGGAGAAATTCACCCGAAGGTTCTATTACAGAATAACGTCTTGTCACTGTTACGTACTGATTTTTCTGTGCGCCATTTCTTGCAGCAAGAACTTTGCACCAGTTCGTACTAGATGAACAGGAATCCTATCCATTAGCTTCTGGCTTCAACAATTCGGAATTACTACGTCGACGATCTTTTGAGTGGAGCTTCTACAAGAGAAGAAGCAGTACAACTTGTAATCGAATTACGAGAGATGATGCGAAAAGGAGGCTTCAATCTTCGAAAGTGGCATTCTAAGGATCCCTCTATTTTTTGTGATGCTTCAGTTGATGCGCAAGAAAACGATGCAGTTCAGTTTGAAGACGACAATAATTGCAAGGTTCTTAGAATTGAGTGGTCGCCGAAGTTAGATGTGTTTAAGTTCTCAATAGCACCAGTAGACATAATTATCGTACACCAAACGAGAAATACTCTCACAAATAGCCCGTGTATTTGACTCGTTGGGGCTCTAGTCCCAATGTGTAACTTTCATGAAAATTCTGTTGCAAGAGCTTTGGCAAGGGAAATTCTCTTGGGATCAACCTCTTGCTGTTGAACTTTGAAAACGTTGGAGATCGAATCTGGAGAAACTACATCTTGTTGAGCAAGTTACCTTCTCCAGATATGTGCTACAGTCTCAGAGTGAATTTGAGTTACATGCATCTGCGATAGTTCTGAGCAGGCTTACAGTGCTGTTATTATGCGCTGTTTCTAATTCTTCGGTTTTAGTCGCCCTTTTGACATCAAAAACCCGAGTGGCTCTGCTTAAAGTGCAATGTCTTCTAAGACTTGAGCTCTGTGCAGTTCTTCTGCTCACTAATTTGTTGCACTCTACTCTTACACATTTGAACTTTCCTATCACATTAAAATGTGCCTGGTCCTATTCAAAAATTGCTCTAGCATGGATTTATTCAGAACCAAGAAGATCACAACCTTTCGTTGCTAACAGAGTAGTCCATATAAAAGAATTGGTTCCAGATATTCAGTGGAATTTCGTGAGCGGACTTCAGAATCTAGCAGATTGCGGAACAAGAGGCCTATTTCCGTCCAAATTTGTAAACTGTGACTTGTGGTTCAATGGCCCGAAATGATTAAGTGATCCTTATATACCTTATACAAGGCATGAGGAAGATCAACCACTGCCAGAGGAAATTCTTAAAGAAGAGAAGAAAACGTTCAAAATTTCCATTGCACAAACGATCAACAATATGTTCATAACTGAATTAATTCAGAAATATTCCTCATGGAACAAATTGAAACGAGTTATTGCAAGGTGTCGAAGATTTTCCACTAATTGTTCAGTACCGTCTAAAAAAAAGAGTGAAGTCTTCTTTGGGAGTTGAAGAGTAAGACAACGCGGAGAAGACAATTGTGAAATATATTCAAAAAGTTCATTTTTCTGCAGATCTTTCGTGTTTGGGTGCTAGAAAACAGCTTCTTTCCGGCAGCACAATTGTTCCGTTGGCACCATTTCTGGATGAATTCGGAATACTACGTGCAGGAGGCATATTAAAGAATTCGAATCTTCCAGAAGAACAAAATCATCTCATCTTGCTTCCCCAAAATTACTACTTAGTAGACTTGATTATTACTCACTACTATTTAACCTTACTTGATGCAGATCCGCAACTCCTTCAAGCAGCAATGCGAGAAAAAATCTGGGTGCTTTTAGCTAGAAATGCTGTGAGAAAGATCATACACAGATATGCCCCATGTTTCCCCGTTTTGAATAACTTTATCGCATGCTTAGTTAGGTGACCAAAATTCGAGTAACTATAATAACACTGAAAAACAAATGTTAACGAATTTTCTGTTCCTCGATGTACTTTGGGTGTTTCTTTTAGATTTCAAGGTGCTGAAAAAGAATATGTTTGCAAACATTTTTTATCACAACCTACAATTTTTAGAGATTTTATTTATAAGTTTTGGATTATATAGGCTATCTTGTAGCAGTTTTTCTTTTATATGCACTTGATCCACAGACGCATGTTTATTTACTTGTTACAGCGATAGAACATGTAACAAGAAATTAGAAACCGAATTCACTTGGATAAGTTTTATTTTTTGACTATGAGCAGGCGGCGCGAGACGTTCCGTGTCATTTCGGTTTCACGCAAGATCACGGAAGTTTGGTCATTCAGCTTGTGGAAATGACCTGCCATATGTTCCCATAGGTTATTCTTGCGTATTGAAAGAATCTCACTAAAATATGAAGATATTGCTTCATGAAATTGACTACTCACATCAGAATTGGAGCATATGAGAAGTTTTAAAAGTAATTATTACCATTTACACAAAATACTGCTCTAAGCGAGTGGGACAGCAGAGCAAAACATGAACTTTACATCAAAAGAAATCGCTAGAGCGCAATCAAATATTTCAGGTGAAAAAAAAAGCATCCAAAATACTCCTTTAATCGATTAAAAAAATTAAATAAGAAAAAAATTAATTTGAATTTTGACATCTTGAATTCAAATTATGTTTTTCGCAATCACGAGTGTGTGTATGTAGGCGTGTGTGTTTGTGTTGGCATAAGTGTGTGGGTAGTTGTGCGTATGAATGTGTGTGTAGGCATATGTGTTTGTGTCTGTGTACAGGCATGAGTGTGTGGGTAGTTGTGTGTATGTGTGTATGCGCGGGTGTCTGTATGTATGCGTGTGTATATGTGTTTGTATGTGTGTATGTATGTGTGTGTAGGTGTATGTGTGTGTATGTATGTGTTTGTGTGTGCGTGCGTGTAGTTGTGTATGTATGCGCGTGTGTGTAGGACATGGATGCAACCTGGAGACGGCTTTCGCTAGAGGAGCAGCATCGTGAGGAGCCGGTCGACGGTCATGGTGCGGAGGGTGGCGGTGGGAAAAATCAAAAGACGCCAAAAACAGTCAAGTGAGAACAATAAGCAATCGTAATTGCTCAAAAAATCTCCTACCTTTACACATAAAGTTGGAACTGATGCGGAATTTCGTTAAAGCAATGGATAAAAAAAGGAGGATGTAAATATTTGCAGGAACAGTTCCCATCACTCACTCATGCAAAAATTAAGGAGAGTTTTTATTGACCCACAAATAGGATAGCTTATAAAAGAACCCAATTTGGAAGCTAATTTAAGTGATATAGGAAAAAAGCATGGATTGATTTTTAAAATGCTGTGACAAATTCGTAATAGGTAAAATAAGTACTATCCATGAAATATTATTTAAAAACTTGCTAAAAAGTTACAAAAAATTCAATGTCATTTTATCAATTTCATGAAAATTTATTTTTTGGCATCACACTTATTTATTTATTTATTTATTTATTTTCTTGAAAGTATGGGGGGGGGGGCATGGTAGCCCGATCGGTAGAGTGTCGGATTCGGGGTCGGAGGGTCCTGAGTTCAAACCTCGATGGTCGAAGATCCACCGTCGTCATTAAAGGGGACTGGGCGACGTTAAATATGCTCGTGGTCTCAATGTCCTCCAAGTGAAACGATACCTCTGGGGGTGCTAGCACCAGGTAGCTATTAGTTCCTGGTCTAGTTCTAAATTCTCATTAACTGTTCGATCTGGTGATGGTGCTGCCATCTATCGGAACATAAAATAATGGAGGCAAGGCACTTAGTATGCAGTCCTCGACATAAATACAGTTGTAGTCAGTTGTGACTCGGGATCGGATCGGATCGGAAAGTATGGGAGCTGTGAGCGACGAGAATGGGAAGCGCTTCCACCAGGATATTTCTGCAATTCGAGAGCGATATCAAGGACGGCTTACTGATATGTTTGGGATTACTGTTGAAATCTTATTCGAAAAGTTTGTGATGGTGCCAATAATAAAGACTTCGCACTTTTTTACGAGTATCATTTTTTTCTTTCATCAAAAATCTCTTCCATTCTTCAACAACTTTTTAAACAATACACACATATCTTGTATCTTATATTACTTTTTAAGCTTTGTAATCTTTACTAATAATAAAGCTGAAAGTCTCTCTGTCCGGAGGATGTCTGTAGGATGTCTGTGACGCGCATATCGCCTAGACCGTTCAAACGATTTTCATGAAATTTGGCACAAAGTTAGTTTGTAGAATAAAGGTGTGCACCTCAAAGCGATTTTTTGAAAATTCGATGTGGTTCTTTTTCTATTAAAATTTTAAGAACAAAAATATCATAAGATGGACGAGTAAATTACGAAATTATCATAACGTGGAACCATAACATGGGCACAGGCCAATTGGCGAGATACGGAATTATCATAACGTGGAATCGTAACATGGGTACAAGCCAATTGGCGAGAAAATTCACCATACATTATTTGTAAATATACAGGCGAACCAAAAGACCTTTTAATTTTTCTATTACGGGCAAAGCCGTGCGGGTACCACTAGTTGTTTATATAAAATAGTAAATGACAAAAATAGTGTACATGTGTTGAATAGATGTCATTAAATTGAGATTTTAAAAGTTTTTCAACACTTTCTAAAATATAAAAGTTACAACTTACTTACTAAGTAACAGAAACCTTGTTTACCAATGTAATTATATACTCTACTCGCGTTGCATAAAACGCTTGTATATTGTTTGTTTAATCAGTCAATTTCAACTAGTATCATGTATACATGGAATACACCGCCAGCTCAGTCATTTCCAGGCCGAGGACTGCAGTTTCGTGCTTATTAGCACTCATCTGTCGGCATAGGAAAGTGACTGAGCTGGAGATGGAAAACCTCTTAAGGAAGCCAAGAGTTCCAAACAAACTGGAAGCTAATACAGGATTAGCAGACCAGACAGTGACCTGACAGTCTGTTCCAGTTTGTTTCGCGCTCTTGGCTTCCTTAAGAGGTTTTCCATCTCCAGCTCAGTCACTTTCCTATGCCGGGCTGATGAGTGGTAATAAGCACGAAACTGCAGTCCTCGGCTGGAAATGACTGAGCTGGCGGTGTATTCCATGTATTTCTGCTTTAGCCCTGGCTAATGGGCGGTAATTTACTGAATAGTATCATGTATCTTCATCAGTGCATAAATAGATGCTCCATCGCTATTTTCTTGATCCTTACTCACATTTTCCATTAATGAATGACATTCTTCGCACTTTTGGAAACTTGGAAATTTTAAATTTACCATGTTCTCTAAATTTACCATAACATACAGCGTGTCTTCTTTTAACCTGCAAGACTTGTATTTTCGTAATTGTTAGTCCTACATGCATACTTCAATTTGCAAAAATGTTCAAACTAAGTTGCAGGGTAAAGAAAAGTAAAAAGTTTGAAGCAAAAAAAAAAAAAAAAAAAGAAGGAAAGAAAGAAATCTAACCAATTATATGTTTTTTTAAATCTCCTATATTGTATTTAGGGAAATCAAAAGGAAGCCGAATACAAGATATGATTTGCAGTACTTTGTGATTTACACTATTTTACATTCAATAACAACTTTTGGGGGAAATATAGCAGCTAAAAAGGGTTCAAAATTAAGTGTATGCATAGAGGTTCTTTTCATTGTGCGAATAAAGATTCAAGTTTGAATCAAAATAAAAAAATAGAGACAAAATATGAAATATAACTTTATATATAATCCCTAATCCCCATACATTGCATTTGGAGAAATCAAAAACAGAAGAAAAAAAAAGATTCGAACATAAAAAAATTGACACATTCTCCGACCAATATTCTCCCAGATAAGAAATGCAGCGTTTGTTGACTTACAGCAGTTTACACTGGCAGTCAATTGCACCTTGTGCTGTGTTTTTACGTATACAGCATAACGTTTGCATTTATTTTTTCTTTTTACTTCGACAATCTTTCAAACTTTTTTGTGTTGGAAATATGTATCAATGGCGATTATTTCCGTAAACATACGTTAGGGGATCCAGAGTCCGTATAAAACTTAGATTACTTGTAATCGTAAAATCGTCTATCTGCTGGAAGTGCCTTCGTTGACGGCGGCCTGGCATTCTCTCGTGTAAAACGTATCCTCCAAGACAAAAACAAAATTTCTTCGATAATTCTCCAGTCAGAAATAACGACACGAATATTGCCCATTCTACAAGTTCCTTCCCTTATATCTTACTTCACGAGCGTCGGACAGCAGCGCATTTCACATCATTTACATAACTCAGTGATGTACGTCAACTCTAAAATTTGCATAAATTTCTGAACACTCCTTCTTGGTGTTGCATTTTCAATGTCGAGCAGTATATATATATATATATATTGTCAGAGCTGGGGGGGGGGGGGTTGGACTTGTACATGTCAGCATTTTAAAAAAAACTCGTCAATTTTTATAAAAAGTTAATATTTAATAAATTTATCACGTTCAAACTGGCAAGTTAATACTTAATAATATGATAAGAATGCAAATGCACTATGACATGTACGTTACCGACCTCGAAAGAAACCTGCAAATTAATATATTATGCCAACTGCTCCAGCTCTTTGATAACATAGCAGTTACTGCCCATTCTAAAATTCTAAAGTTCATATTGTTAAACTTCGCATGGTTTTTCTATTTATACTGTTATTATTCTTATATGTTTCTTGTTGTTTTTGTTTCTTAATTTCTTCGAAATAAGACATATGCCTCCGAACAATAATTTGGACATCATTTGAATACTAGCCCTGTGCCGAGGCAGCATTAACAAATATTTTTCGCAGCGGCCTCCTTTGCTCACATAATTTAATTGGCTGTAATTTACTCCTCGTATAAGAAAGAAAAGTTGTTTTATATCTGCAGAAGCTTCTTTTGACACTTATGAAATAAGATTGGCGCAATTTTGAACTGATCCACTCCCTGACATTTTTTTCTATTGCAGTTTCCTTTAATTTCAGCAGGTGTTTCTTATTGTTTTAAAGCCATGAGTCTTCTTTAAAACCTTAATTATATTAGCGACTACGCTCCATTATATACCATGACAATTTTCTCGAGACGGTTAAGATATGACGCGTAACATCATTATAAAAGTTTCATATCAAAATGATTAAAAAAAAAAACTTTTCCTATTTGAAAAATATATTTTATTTCAAACTCTAACTTCTCTTTGATATTTTTTTTTCATTTTATTGGAATCACGGGAAAAAAATTACTGCTGTTTTCACTTAAAACTCAAGCAAAGTTTCAAAAAAAAAAAAAAGAAAAAAACTTATCAAAATAATTAACAAATACGAGTATGTAGCTTAAAAAAGTGTACTTTCTATTTTTTTTCCTGAATTCTTTTCAGGTGTCAGTTCACATATTACTTTTTTCACGTTTGAATATTTTGCATGCAGGTAGAAAAGAAATTCTTCAAATGCTTAAAATAAGAAGATCGTCAATGAAAAACTTTATGTACTTTAAATTTTGAAGTGACACTTTTATTTATTTCTGGTCTTTCTTTTCATATGCAATAGAAAGAGGTAGAATCGTAAAAAGCAATTCCTTTTTGCATGACGTTTATTATCTGACATTTCAAAAGGAACAACTATGGTTGTACTTTTTTCATCTAAACTCCAAGAGTCACTTATGAAACATATTCCTTAATCGCAAAAAGAATGCGTATTTGATTTTTTTTTTTCGTAAAACTTATTTTTTATATTTTTAAGGCCAAACTAATGATACATTCTGTCATTGATCATGAATTTTCCCTCTTATATTAGCAATTAATACAACAGTGATAATTTAAAAGAAATCTTTCTCAAGTTTTGTAAAATTTAGTTTTTTTAAGTAAAGAAGAAATAAAGTAGTGCAGCTACCAATTATAATAAATATAATTTGTTTCTGACAAATTTGTATCCGAAAACAGGGATTTTAGCCAGGGTTTGATATAGTGCTTCTTGTATATATATATATATATATATATATATATATATATATATATATATATATATATATATATATATATATATATATATATATAATATATTATATATATATATTATATATATATATATATATAATATATTATATATATATATATATATAATATATATATATATATATATATATAATATATATATATATATATATATATATATATATATATATATATATATATATATATTATATATATATATATATATATATATATATATATATATATATATATATATATTATATATATATATATATATATATATATATATATATATATATATATATATAATCAAATGAGGTAGTGAGAAGAAAAGGGATGCAAGCGGCAAAATTAAACCATGAGAAGTCGCGTTTCCTTTTGTTATGCTAGTGCGCGCGCTTCGGTCTTTTCCCCACCGTAGCGATCCATGAGACGAAAGCTGAAGAAAGGAAGTGCCGGGGAGAAAATGACACTTGACTAGGATGGCGCGCTATTGGTCTAAATGACCAACATACATTTCCAAAAGCTATGCAACCTTGAAATACCGAAGAAAATTATCAGAACCAAATGTGTGGGATGGGGAGAGTCTGACCTTCAGCTACACAGGTGGGCCCCATTATTAGAATAAGGGGTGGTGGGATAGAGCGAAATATCTGACAACGGGCGGGGAATCGACCCAAGCGCGACTTCTCCAGGGTTACAAATTTGGAGATAACCAGTACAAATGGTAGGCGAACGTCTCCTCTGTCTTCGAGAAAGAGATTGCATTAGTAGTCCTGGTAGGTGCTGCTGTACAGCATGATTTATAAAAATATTTAAAAAAACTTTCTTTTTTTTTCTTTAAACGCGTTTTATTCGAAACTTAAAATAGTCCACTTGCATCCCTTTGCTTCTCACTGCCTCAAATGTCTATGCATGTGTTGATTACACCGTGTTTCTAAAATTATAATGTCGGAGATTTTCAGATTTTTTCAAAAACTATCATACAAAAAAAAAAAACTTTTTATTAATTTGCAAAGATTAAGATGCGAGTTTAAAGCATTACCCTTGAAAAAAAAATGAAAATCACTCTCCTTTCCCCGCACACATCGTTTAAGAAAACAGTAAAAGTTTGTTTACAATTAAAAATATTTCTCCAAAGAAATAAAAAATATTATATTGCGTTAATAGTTGCTTTAAACTGTCAAATGATGCACCAAGGTCATTGCCTATTGTCTATATCGCCAAGCGACCAAGCTACCAAACCTAGACGATGAGCGAGCGGTTTAGCGAGTTTAAACAAAACCCTTATCTCTCGCTCTTTACTTCCAGGAAAAAGAATGAAATCAAAAAGCACATTATATCCAAACAAAAAGGAAACCCCGTCCCTTGTAGAGAAAAAAACACACACGCAACGCAATTTACATTAAATAATTATTCTGATCCGCCTAGAAAAAAAATTCTTAAATGAAAATCGACTTTACAAATACAAAAGGAAATGCTTTCTTCCCCGCAAAAAAAAAAAAAAAAAAAAAAAAAAAATAAGGAATTCATCTCAAATAAGCAACACATTTTAATTTTTTTTTACAAAACTAGCAGTACCCGCACGGCGATGCCATTGCTAAGAATTTTGAAGAAGTCCCTTGAATAAATGCAAATCCCCCCACCTCCTGGTGTAAAATGAACATTTTTCTGTAACTAATATGTGAGCACAAAAAAAAAAACATATTAAAAATTACTGGGAATTTAAAACTATTCACCAACACATTAAAATCGATTTAAATCTTAAAAAATCCTCCAACTGTATTAAGTTCATCGCTTAGCGTGCCAAGCGACCAAGTTTTTTTTTTTTCCTGCAATTCAAAATGTTTCACCGAATAAACAGAAAAGACATCAAATTGTACCCTTCAAATGTAAATAATTCCTCATGTCTATTGTTTATTATCAAACTCGGCAAGCGACCATGCTACCGTAATCCAGCTGTTAGCGAGCAAAGCAAACTCCAATTGATTAGTTATACCATCTGTCTTATGAAAAAAGAAGTCGTACATTTCATTCGGCTAAAAATAAATCAAGAGTTTGGAATTCAAAACAATTTACCGAAACATTAAATCACATTTACAGTTGCTTTAAAACTTAAAATAATCTTCCAACTCTGTTGTTTATAACCTAACGCGCCAAGTGACCACGCTACACAAACCGTTCTGCAAAGTAAAGTGGATGTTTTTTTTTTCTTCTTTTTTTCTTTTGCAATTAAAAATGTTTCGCCACCCATTTATTTATAGAATTGAAAATAAACTGTTCCATAAAACACTCCAAACAACAGCCACAGGTTTGTAACCTTTTGAATAAGTAGCGACGTTGTAAGGGGGGGGGAGGACATTCCTTCCGGGGGTGTCCCGGTTGAGCATTTCAGAAATCTGAAAAGCCTAATGATGAGGAGCGCTCCGGTCGTCCTTCTTTGTTTGCAGACGATTTAATGGCTTCAGTGGAAGTGAAGTCTTTGCAAATCTGTCGACAAAATGCGTATCACTGAGCGAACCTCCCATAAGGCGACCGAGTTTATAGTCTTAAACATTATGAAAGCACAGAACAGAACCGTACTGGTTAGATACTGAGCTGAAAATGAGCCAAGTTGTTCCCGATCAATGCTGCACGTGTTCGTTGCGGTATGCGCGCGAACTACTGCTGTCTAAAACAAAACGGACCTTACTTAAAAATACCTCCTCGTATCTACAAAACATTTAAAAAGAAAATAAGCTTAATGTTAAATACATAAATATTGCATAGTGGATCTCACTTAATATTTGAAATGTTAAAAACAAGAACTTTATCATTTTATTGTAACAAAAATAATTTTTGACTTACAACAAAATGTTACAATATGATCATCAATATTTGAAAATTGATTGTATTATCATATGCTTTGATTTTCTGATACATTTTTTTTCTGGCTAGAATACTCTAGATGCGTTACTAAATAGTTAAAATATTACTAGGTAGGTAGCACTAAAAACAAAGTAAATATTTCACCACTTCGCTTTGCCCCGATAGTTCGCTTTGTCTCACATTCCCCTACATAGAAATTAAAAATTAATTAGACAAAACGGAAGCCTTATTAAATCGGAAGAAATAAACATTCCTTAATTACTCAGAAAACATGACAGGAAAGATTACGTAGTTCAATACTAAATTTTACTTTTCATGTAAGGAAAGACACCAGGGTGTAACAAAAAAGTAATAAATTGATTATAACGTGAACTTTGTTTTGAAATTGCCTCTAAAGTATTATGAACTTCACTGGAAATCGACTGTAAGACACAAAACAAGTACTTTTAACCTTTTCCCTGCAATAAAAAGTGCGCCATGCATTTTAAAAAGATGTTCTGAAATAACATTTCTAGAGCGAACAAAAGGTGTGAGATAAAGTAGTGAAACAGCCATTTTAACACTTACGACTCCTTTTTGGATCATTTGAAGGCCGAATAATGTGTTATGCACTTCGCAATATTACCTCAGTTTTTAAGCAGAAAAATAGTGTATAATACTTCAAAAATGATCGCCTGCTACCATACTGCCGTGCTAAGCACAGATGTGGTATCTGCACATTTTATCAAAACTGAGTTATTGTCACTAGGTGGTTATTTGTAATTTAGTTTTCCCGAATCAAATTGGTAATTTCTGAAGACAAAATATTAAAAAGAGCATTAGGAAAAGAGTCGAACTGCACATTTTGCGTAGTTTAATAAGGATCTTTGAACGTAAGTGACAAATACTAAGCCTTTAACGTGGTATGTGAGCAGTTACCCCTTTTTTCCTTAGTTATTACGTAGATACGACTGTTATAACTAAGTAACGCGGCATTTAATAATGTAGCAGTTTATTGTAACACAGTACTAAAATTCAGGATATCTCTTAATTGAATAGTTGATATAGGTCGATAATAAAAACTAATACTACTTTACGTAAAGGTTCGTGTAAATATTCAACATCATCTCTTTAAATGCTTATTTACAATACAGATTCTTAAAAATGAAATGCACGTAAAATATTCATATCTGATTCTTTTTTGCAAAAAAAATCATTCTACAGCCAATTATATTTTTGTCTAAGTAGCGTCTGCTGCCAAAACTATCTTCAGGCTCAGTAAAAGAATCGAGAATATAAATTTTTTTGTCTAATGTAAAAGTTCATATCGTCGCTTCAGAGCAACAGTAAGATATCTAATCCCAGGAATAACACTAAGATATTCTACTGTTGCTCTGAGGCGACGATATGATCTTTGACATTAGAGTTTTACATTTATCTCATTCTATTCATCCATTTTTGCTTCAAAATTATTTAGTATCGTCTGCTGGTGAAACTAACCATCACGCTCAGTTAATGAAAAGAGAGAACAAAAATATATTACAGTTTACGCAGTTCTAAATATCTGAAATTTTGAAAGTGGAGTTTATTTTCGGAAGGGGCACATTCCGTAATATTAAATAACTATGATATTAATATAATGTATTCTTTATCTTTAGTAATAATAAAGCTGAAAGTCTCTCTGTCTATCAGGATCTCTGTCCGAATCTATGTCTGTCAGGATATCTGTGATGTGCATAGCGTCTAGACCGTTCGGTCCATTTTCATGAAATTTGGCACAAAGTTGGTTTGTAGCATGGGGATGTGCACCTCGAAGCGATTTTTCGAAAACTAGATGTGGTTCTTTTTCTATTCCAATTTTAAGAACAAAATTATCATAAGATGGACGAGTAAGTTACGAAATTATCATAACGTGGTACCGTAACATGGGCACAAGCCAATTGGCGAGAAAATTCACCATACATTATTTGTAAATATGCAGGCGAACCAAAAGACCTTGTAAATGAAAAATTATCATATAAGCTTTGTGCTACAATATGATTAAGGTGAAAAAACAACGTAAATAAAGCACAAATATTCGAGAAAATACTGCATATAGCCAGTTCTCATGCAACTTCTGGTTGTGTTGGTGAGTTTTTTGCACTGATGAAGAGGCTCCATTGTAGCCTTGAAATGCTATATGCTGTATTTTCTCGAATATTTGGGCTTTATTTACGTTGTTTTTTCACCTTAATCAAAAAACCTTGTAATTTTCTATTACGGGCAAAGCCGTGCGGCTACCACTAGTTACAAAATAAAGTGACAGCTAAGTCTTTTAGCCCAAAGAACTAACATGCTTTCAGAATTATATAATAATACATTAAGCTGGTTTAACTAAGCTTTTTTGTCGTATATGAACAGCTACCCCAAAATACGACTAGTAATAGTCACAGTGAAATTATTCTAGCATATGAAAACGTTTAAGAGCAAAGAATTCGTCGAAACTACATTTATTAATTTTAAACAAATACTTTAAAAAAAAACGCTATTGCGTGGGTTAGATCAATCATTTACGAAACTACTACCGGGAGTTGAACATCCTTATATATTATTTCTGTAGTCTGTTTTTGGTTTCTACGCCAGATTTTCCTCAATTCTTGATCGATTTCTTTGATTTACGCCTTATTTTAAAGCTTATGGTGCTGGCTACTGACGAAAAATAGACCCAAGGTCTAAAAATTGTTTTTTTCAGTCGAAAAACCTGTTTTAAAGAACCAGAATGAGGTTTTCGGTTAAACTTATAACTCTAATTTGCGCTGTGATCGACCGAGCTGAATAGCTTGATCGGCAGAGCGTTCTCTTCGTAACCAGGAGAATGCGTGTTCGGGCCCACGTCCGAACAATCTGCAACAAAAAATTAGAGAAATATCGCGCATTACATGAACACTTACTTAAGTGTATAACAACTATGAAGAAATAGAATAAATGAGAAGAAACGCTCCTTGCTGATATAAAAACTTGAAGTGACTTTGTGCTAAATTACTTCTGAATTGTACGGGTTTTTTTTTTCTTCTTTTTAAGCTTTGGCTCTGGTAAGAAAATTAAAGCATAATGTAAGCGAAAATATAAGTAACAGGTTTAAGATTTCAGACTACAATAGCATTGTTTTTTGTTCAGAAAAAAATAATAAATCGTATATTGAAATACATATTCTTCTAATGAGTTTTTGACTCTTTGTACAAATAAAAAAATTACTACCTCAATTTGAAGGGTAAAAAATATATTTTTTCTTATTTTTGCAAAAAAAACAAATAGCTTATCACATTTTTACTACATTCGAAAAGCTATGCTTAAAGAAGAGCATAGTTCAATTTATTTTGTATTTTAACCGTGCTGTTAAATGATGAACACGTGCTGCCATCTAAGTTATAACGGTTCAAGCAGCCTGCGGTAACAAATTGTAAAAATTTTCAAGAATAAAAAAATGTTTCTTCAATATCTTATCTTATATATTATTCCCTTCTCATTTTAACTTATCAGGCTGGCTAATGAAGAAAAATAGACTTACGGTCTAAAAATCAAGTTTTCGAAAAAGTCCCGTGCTGTTTCAAAACCTTGATGCTGCCTGTAGTTCTTATGCATTTTTTAAAAGCAAAGTTCTAATGCAGTTTTCCATTTTAATGCAGTTTTCCATTTGTTACGTCGCTTTCGGCAAAAAAAAAAAAAAAAAAGCCTGTGTGTGTGTTCATATTTTAATAAAGCTTAAAAGCACTGGACTTAGTTGTTCGGTTAAATTGATAAGTTTTTTTCGGTAGAGCGTTCGGCTATAAACTATCTGAACTTCGGGCAAGTTTGGGCTGTCCGATATAATATCAAATTTATATTAGTATTACGCATTACATGTACTCATAACATACAAACCTAATAAAATAAATGCAGTGGGAATGCCACTTGGTGTTTCGACTCCTTTATGCAGGCTACAGTTATCATTCGGATAAGTTGACTGTTAATCGAAGGGTGTTCTTCCTTTTTTTTAAGCTTTGACTACATCCAGACCACTCAGCATAATGTAAGCATAAAAAAGTATTAGATTTACCTAAAGGAAATCTTTTTTGTGCAGAAAAACATTTTCATTGTATGCTGAAATGTAGATGTTTCTAATAGCTGTGTTCGACCTTTAGTACAAATGAAAAAATACTACGCCAAATTAAAACTACGAGTTTTACCCAGTAAACCTTTAATTTTTTATTCGCGCGAATACGATATAAAGCATTAAAATTATTATCAACTTCATTAGCAAGAAATCATTTTCTACTCATCTGCTTTCTGCTGAAAAAAAATACATTTTGTCTACGTTCGAAAAATTACACTTAAAAAACGGACTCAGTTCAACTGGTTTTGGTTTTGAATTTTAAGTGTTCGATTAAACGAGAAACATGTGCGGACATTTTAGCCGCAACGGTTAAAGCAACCTTCTATGTGAAATAGTTCAATATTCAAAGATAAAAACACTTATTTTCAATCTAATTTATTACTTCTCTAGAATGTTCGTTTCAATCGCTACGTGAGATCTTCGTCATTCTTTAATCAAATTCCATGCTTTGCGAATAATTTTAAATCGTATCATTCTGGTTAATGACAAACCATAGAAGCATGATCTTATTATTATTATTATTTTGGCAAAAAGCTTTTTTGCTGTTTTTTACTACGCATTCCTTCAATGAATAGCTTTCGAAAAGGAAGGCGCAATTGTTAGGTTTGTTGGGGTGTCGGGCTGTTAATATGAATGGCGCCAATTCGAATCCGTGCCAATAAATATCTCTTTAATGTTTCTTTTTTTCCCGTCAGATGCTCACATGGGCAGGACTGTATTTGCCACAACCTGTGTTTTTACATGCACAATTATTGCTTTTTCACGAGTCACTACTCAGTCACACTTTTAATGATATTTATGTTTGAATTGAAAATATGTACGACCAAAAGGTCAGCGATGATCAAATTATCACAACGTTGTATTTAACGAGGTTTTGTTACTGATGTCTTTAAATTACATGCCTTCTCTTCTGCGCTTACTTTTTTTTTTTTCGGTTCTTCTTCATAATGTTCTTCCTTTGAAATTCTTAAAGAGCGAAATACCTTATGAAACGATTCGAAGCACAGTGCGGAGTTCCGCACGGGTCGACTAGTTAAGATTAAAATATAAATTCATAGAACATGATTCAGAGGAACGAGTTGTAAAACTTTAATCATGAATTTCTCATTTTGAGCTCCACTGCTAAGGAGACTATTACGTGTAGCAGCATACTATATCCACTATTAATATAAAGAAACTGCTTTCCCCAAGAAGCAATTAAACATTAAACCGAGGGAAGACATTTTAAACAGCTTGAAGCATTTTATGCATGATATTAGAAATATAGTCTGCCAACTTCCAACTTACGAGGTTGGTAGTTATGTTAATAAACTATTAACTTTTATTTATGTGTCATTTATTTATTTACTTTTTTCTTTGTATTTTACTTCCTTTTACAAAAAAGGAAGTATTGTATTCGCGTAAAAATTTTCACTCAAAAATCGGTGTTAATTTCCATTTTTCTCACCCCCGAATGAATATTGAGTATTTTTTCGACTCGATCACACGCGGATAAGTGCCTAAGAACATAGTTTTCCTCTTGTTATTTAACTATTCTAGCGTTACAATTTATATACGCTATGCATCGCTTCAATGGTACATAATCTATCTCAATAAATCTTAAGTAATCATCAAATTAGGTAGTAAATGAAGTTTTGGTTGGAATATGCGTTTCAGACTATTTTGAAATGCAAAAGACTGAAAAATAATAACAATTAAATGAATTTAAAAAAAGAGCTATTTGGGTTTTTTCTCCTTGTAGTTTTAGAAAAACTTAGTTGGTCTCCCTTATATATTTATATACCTATTAGGAAAGCTGCATTGATTTAAAAAAAGAAAAAACAAAAGAAACATTATTCAGTAAATTACCGCCCATTAGCAAGGGCTAAAGCAGAAATACATGAAATTCACCGCCAGCTCAGTCATTTCCAGCCGAGGACTGCAGTTTCGTGCTTATTAGCACTCATCAGCCCGTCATAGGAAAGTGACTGAGTTTTAGATGGAAAACTTCTTAAGGAAGCCAAGAGTGCCAAACAAACTGGTAGCTAATATAGAATTAGCACAGACCAGACGAGTGACCGAAGCAATGGTTCGGTTCAACTCGAAGATAGAAGACAAGGCTTGGTATATTCAGCAATTAATGGACCCGGTAATTTACTGAATATACCATGCCTTGCCTTCTATCTTTGAGTTGAACCGAACCATTGCTTCGGTCACTCGTCTGGTCTGTGCTAATTTTATATTAGCTACCAGTTTGTTTGGCACTCTTGGCTTCCATAAGAGGTTTTCCATCTCCAACTCAGTCACTTTCCTATGCTGGGCTGATGAGTGCTAATAAGCACGAAACTGCATTTCTCGGCTGGAAATGACTGAGCTGGCGGTGAATTTCATGTAAAAGAAAAATTATTTAGCAAACTTGCATTACCTTAAAAAATATAAGTTTCTAAATTTATTATATGAATCTGTAATTTATATATCTACGAAGCTTTGCTAGTTACTTTGTATCAATTAGATTTTACTCTTCGCAATAATGTGTAAATTCATGAAAACATTTGGAGGAAAACGATGAAGTTTAAAAAAAAAACACATTTTTGGAAAATAACGCATTTTTTTAAAAACCACTTGGTTTAAACCGTGGTTTAAACCAAACAACCCTGTAACAGGCCGCTGAGAGTATTTTTATTCATTTTTTTGAGCAATCACGATTGCTTATTTTTCTCATTTGACAGTCCTTGACGTTGTGATTATTTTTCAGCTTGGACCAGCAGCACCACCGCCCACCGGCGCGACGGCGGCACGGCTGCCCTGGTCCTGACCACTGTCCCCCGGAATCCACTTCTGCTGGGTGGTGGCGTCCATGTCCTACACACGCATGCTCATACACACTCGCCAACGCGTGAGCGCCTTTACACACATACACAGGCCTACGTACACGCACTTAAGCCTGCACACACACAACTATACACACATAACCACCCAGGAGGAGGGACATGCTTGGGGGGGGAGCCATTTCTAGAAACAATAACTCTAATGAGTAGGGTTTTGTCGCAACTCGTGATTGCGAAAAACATAATTTGAATTCAAAGTTTCAGAATTCAAATTAGAGTTGATTGGAGGAAGAGGGTCACAGGTTTTCTTATTATTTATGTTTTTGTCTTTTTTGCTAAATAAATAAATATCATTACAATAAATGAATATACTGGTTATCATAACTTAAGGAAAAATCACAAAAATGACGATTGCTCAAAAAGTTACATGTAGAATTTTATGAAACTTACCCACAATGTGCAACACATAGTAAGATATAAAATAACATAAAAAGAAATTATCAGACAATTATGGCAGGATAGAAAGTAACACATTCCTAAAATGAACAAATTGACAGAGTCAGTTTGCTTTTGGAAAAGTACCCTAAATACAGTCGAGCCCACTAAATGGAATATCAAATTTTTCACGAAAAATTATTCTAATAAGCGGGATATTCCATTAAACTGGATTAAAATAATAGACATCAACGGTTTGGTACATTGAAAATGTATCACATTAAGCGGGATATTCTTTTAACCGATATTCTAATAAGCGGAATTGACTGTATGGAATATGTTCCCCTCTAGAAGCAATACAGAACATTCAGCGATGTGTGATACTGTCAATTATGCAATCTATCAGCTCCACGGGAAGCGGGAGCCATTGCTCTTGCAAAGCAGTATCAAGCACGGCAAGGGTCTTAGGGGGCTGATCGAGAACAGCTAGACGTCTCCCTAAAGCATCCCAAACGTGCTCGATAGAATTCAAGTCCAGGGATCGAGGTGGTTACTCCTTGCGGAGAACTGTAGCCTGTTGAAGGTAATCATCTACTATGCGAGCACTGTGAAGCATCAAGTATGTCATCTCTATAAACCTGAGCATTCAGGGTTCACTTTGGAAAGAAATGGAGGTCTGTGCGTCCGCCTAAAGAGACACCACTCCAAATCCGGACGCAGCCTCTTTCGTAAACACCTTTCGCGGATCCTTGACAGATGCTAACGGGTTCAAGGTTATCTCCATATCAAATAACGCCCACTATGGCTTAATAGACTAAATGTAGACTCATCTGTAAAGAGAAAAGCCCTCCAGTGATCAGGCGCCCAGTGGATATTTTGTCGTACCCACTGTAAACGGTCACTTCTACGGCAAGGTGTGAGTGACACACAAATGACTGGTTGCCACATACAGACCACTTTCGTAAAGCCTCCTGCATACTGTTGACGTTCACAGCAATCTTCCAGTGGATGCAACAAGGGAGGATCGGGGATTAGTCGGAGTAACGGCTCTATTCCTACGTGCACATAACCTCAAAAATTGGTCATCGGCGCTCGTCGTAGCTGTTGACCGTAATTGGCTGAATCTCCTGGAGGCCGAATCTGTCGTTTGAAATTGATTCCAAAGTCTGTGTACTACAAAACAGTGGCGCAGCCAGAAAATTTTTCTTGCAGGGGTTTTCAAAATCGAAAATTGTTGTTTTCCTTCCCATTCATTTACAATGCATAATTATTCAATATCGAAGAATTTCTACAGATTAGTAATTATTCATTCAAAGTAACTGCTTAAAAACAATTAATAATTCGTATTGATATCACTATGAAACGAAGAAAGTGGAAAAAAGCACATAATATTTACTATTAGTTTTACTTTAATCTTATATCCCTTTTTGTGTGTGTGTGTGTGTGTTTTTGCGAGATCATTTAAAACCTCCTCCTCAAATACATTCATGTCTTTATGAATGTCAAATGCTAGCTAATAACGGTTTCGATCTTTCGATGAGAATTGGTTAAGAGCCTCAGAAAATCGGCTGCGGTAGGCTTCCTCTCACTAGATGTCCCTAAGAAGAATTTGTGCAGTGATGGAAGTGCTGAGGGACCATGATACTCTGTAGAGACTGACGTAGGTTGCTCATCATGGAGTACAACTTTTATATTTAAGAATTGAAAAGTAATTTCTGACTGCTTCCCGATCATTAAAAGCAGTAAGATATTTTGTTGAAACCTATTCTGCTAGGAAAAACTCAAATACTCTGCTTTTTTCCCTTGATTTTAACGAAGGAAATGAATGTGTGTTCTGGGAGGGGTTTTAACCCCAAAACCCCTCCCGTGGCTGCGCCACTGCTACAAAATGACTCACTTTTAGCCATTTGGCAACTTCTGCTTGACTTTGTCCTGCCTCGAGTCTCCCAATGGCTCTCTATCGTATGTTCTGCAGGCAAATGATGCCTGGAGGTCATTGTTACAAAATGGCTATCTTGGATATTTTATGGCAGTATCACAGCGCAGTTTATAGGCTTACTCTCAAACGTGGAATTCTTATGCTCCTCACAGATGACGCACTCCAATTTCAGCGCCACTAATTTCCAAATTGCAGTTTTATTGAGCAACTCTTACTCACCAACATATTGAAATTTTACACGGTTTGGCTTATTTTCGAGAGAGTTATCGCTATTTTTGTGATTTTCCCTTTATTTATGATAAGCAGTGTATATAAAAAAAAGGGCTTGAGATATTAAAAATCTGTCACAAAACATTTTAACGTAAATATTGTACGTTAAAATGTTTTGAATTTGATATTTGTTGATAGTTTTAACTATTATTTGAATGTAAATAATCGTTAAAACTATCGGTAAATAAGTAAGTATTTGAGAAAAACCATTGACAGATTTGAAAATTCATCACAAAACTTCGCGCACAAAACGTCGCGTAGGATATTATGAATTTTTATTTATTTGTTTATTTTGAATAAGTTGCTTTTTTTTATCTTGAACGAGCAAAAATCTCTGGGGAACGGCAAATTTTATTGCGGAACGGTGCCGGTCAGCCGGACCACCGATTGAGAATCGCTAACCTAAACCAACTGTGTTAATTTCAACGAGATTAGTTCGGTAGCTTCCGAATTTATATGAGACATACAAATTTAGAGTTAGTGTTTCATTTGTGCAGTCGGATCTCGATAACTCGAAGTTTATAGCTCAAGAATATTTTTTTATCTCGAAGTTACCATTGGGTCCCAAACACTTGAGACTATTGTAGAAACTTCCCATAGATCGAACTAGCAATAACTCGAACGGATGTTCCTTCGGACTTCGATTTATCGGGAGTTGATTGTATAAAGATGCATACATATATATACAAACGTATGTCTAAGCGTTCATTCAAGTGCACAGGTGCTACAGGGGTGATTGTGAGTTCATCAAAAAATACCTGAAAGTTTAAAAGCGAGAACAGGGTGTGGGGGGGGGGTAATCTTTGACCCCTATTACTTAAGTGCACCTTTGCCATAGTATTAAATAGTTCTGAGTCAAAATATTGTGTGTACATTTGATTAAATTTTTAATGGGATACAAAGTTACTTTTGAGCTGGTGTTATACAAATTATCTTGACATTTGCCCATCTTAAGGGATAGGTGTCCATCTGAAGGCTCTTGCAGGTATATTTGATGAGTATTATATAATTTTAAAAAATGCGGAGGTAGGGAGATAAAAGCATAACAAAAGCATAATTCCGGTATTTTCGGACATAAAAATACCGGAAATACGTCCAAAATGCCGGAAATTCGGTAAAATACCGGAACACAATCACCCCGGAAATTAATAGAATGTACAAATAGTCAACTTAAGTGTACTCAAGAAGAAGAATTCTTACCTGTCTATACTCATGGCGAAGATGGTAAACACAGAAGTGGACACTGTAAGGTTAGCTACAAAGTTGCTAATAATACAGAAAACTTCCCCAAACGGCCAATGACTTTCCAACATGAAGACGAAATTGAAAGAAGCATTCCCACTCGCCAGCAAAAAATCTGCAATGGCCAGGTTGAGGAGAAAGAGGTTAGTAATTGTTCGCATTCGCCTGTGCGCCAGAATGATCCACGCCACGATTGCGTTACCCGCAACCGCGACTGATATCATAGCTCCGAACAGCACTGCCCAGAACGCCTGTTGAGTCCAGGGCAGTAAATATGGCCGACTCAGTAACGCGTCCGGAACAAAATGTCCAACACACTCAGCCCAACGTTCTTCGCTGCTGTTAGAAGTCTTTGACTGATTAACGCAAAGAGTTACGTTGCTTCGTACGGCAGGATCCCGGAGATAGAAATCCAAGAGATCTATTTCTTTCGGTTGTGTATTACCCATAGCTTTTCTTGGATAAAGCTCTTTATCTAAACCTTTTTATCAGATAAACAAATTGAAATTGTTATTCAAGCGTTCTTTAATGTCGAAAATGTATCACAGATGAAAAAATATACAGTCAAGTTTTCAGCATTTATAGCTCCTTTATAGTCAAGATATAGGCCAGCATTTGAAAACAAAAAGCGAATGCTAAAATTTTGTTTCTTCACTGAAAAATGTCAACTGGTCTAAACTACTTACGTCGAAATTGCCATTCATAAAAACTGTAGTTTTCCGTAAAAAATAAATAATTTTGGCTATAAAAACTATTTACAGATAGTTTTGGCAGTTGTCAATAAATGAAACCATTTTTGCACGTTTATTTTTTCTGTGTAAATATTAAATAACTGGTGGTAAGAAAACATACTTCAGATATTAGTAGTTTATAATTGATTTTGTTTTCGGTGAAAGTTATCGCATAGAAGTATCCGTCTTCACTAATTTCGAAGGAAGTATCAACATAGTCAAAGTCGATTAACTCTGAAGTAAAAATTTTCCTCTGCCAACCACTGCGTGAAAATACATTATTTGATGCATGGAGAGCGTTTGAAGCTTGATTCGTATCATAGTCAAATATGCTCAAAATCTCACACAATCTGATAAGAGAACAATTAAAATTAGTCTCATTTGTGTGACAGTAGAGTTTATTTTGTTTTCACTGATAACAATCGTACTTCATGATCTATCTGATTTTCCAAGGAAATATTCACTCGGTAGAAGTCATTAAATTCGGCGGCAAGCATTTTTTAATGGCAATTAATGAATAAAAATGCTCCGGCCGGTACATGGGGAGCATTTGAAGTCGTATTTAATTGCAGTCGAATATGCTTAAAATCTGTCAGAGTGCGACACGAGAAATTAAAAAGAATCAAAGTTACTTTCACTTTGTGTAACCATGGAAAAGTTGCTCGAAACACAATTGCCGGAAAAGCTCCGAGTCACAACGCTCCGCTCCGGCGAAGAACGGTATCCCGCCGGAAAAGGGTTCGAACCGTCCGGTATGAGATCGCAAGATTGACTGAGGGTTGGTTGGAGCACTCTTTCTACCTCCATAGCGCGCTGCCGTCACCCCGTTCCCGCCCCTTGAACTGCCCGCACACGTGCCTGGAGCTGAAGCGGGGGCTGGCCGATTCGAGAAGGAAAATGACTGAGGGAATTAGAGAAAAGACTTGGAAAGGGGGAAAAACTGCGAGATCGAATCTGTCGAAAGAAAGCGTCTCGGGAATTTATATTGTAAGTCTGATGACTGCGGATTTTTTTTTTTCTTTGAACTAAATCATGAATCATCTATATATATAAAAATGAATGTTTGTCTGTATGTCATCCATGAACTCAAAACCTACCCGGCAGATTTGACTGAAACTTTCACCGTTTGTTATTTTTGGTACTGGAAATGTTTATAGACCAGTTCAAAAAAAAAATCCGATCGATAGTTCCTTTTTTATTCCAATTTAAGTCACAATCCATTGGATAAATACGAATAAAACTATCGGCTGCAGAAATTAATTCGCGTGAAAGATCTCATTGATAAGAAGTTAGCTGTTGCCATTTTTCTTGAGTTTGAACAAATAAATTCTTCCTTTACTGTTTTATGGCTTTTCATGCAACGGGGGGATTTAAAACTTTTTCTATTTGATATTTTTAGCGATTGATTGATCTTGCAAACTGCGTGAGTACAAAATTTGAGTATAGTCACGGCTTCACTTGATACCTGGACCGATTTTTATGAAAATTGCTATATATATGTATTTTTCCACGGAGAAGGTGCATTGAAGCCACTCGCCACCAGGTGGCACTGCAGAGTAGCAACTTCTGCCCCGTTCAACCGATTGTCATGAAAATCAGTATAATGATGTATTTTTTTGTTGGCGTAGCAACGCGCGTCGGGGACAGCTAGTATCATATAAGGGAAGGGCTATCCCTACTGCCATTTAAGATAACTTTGAGACAGTCTAATTAACTTTGCAACATACGAAATGTTTTAGTGTATTTGATTTTTTTTAAAAACCCTTACGAAAATTCTGAAATAAGTTTTCTACTCTTTATTATATGAAAAAAAGGCAGTCATGGGACTGCCGACAGAAGTGAAAACTTAATAATACTGTTACAAATCCTGTAAATAGTAATTATTGTAGTAACGTAACCTGTAAATAATTTCCCGTAATGAATATACAACCCCTTAACATATGGCTAAAGTATACAACCCCCTATTCTTTTTATGTTCACTGATAAAATTTGATAACGGTCAACGCATTTCGAGAAGCGTGTGGAATATTTGAGAAAATTCTTTTCGGTGTATTTAAGCCGTTAGCGATGGATAAACAGTGAGTTTCGATTCAGATTTCGAACTGAGTGCGTGTATTAGCTCTGTTTATAGCGAGGCATTTCGCTGTGTTGTTTTCGTATTTGGAAGTAAATACGTGTGTAAACGTTGAGTTTACGGTGTTGTGTGATAATTGCTGATGAATAATTTAGCAGTTGTTAACGGTTTCTCCTGTACATAGTGTAAATAAATTTCCTGTGTTTTTATCAAGAACTGTGTCTTCATTTCAAGAAAGTGGAAGTCGCACCGAATCCGTTACAATTTGGCGCCCAACGTGGGGCCTCTTCTGGACTTTCTTGGAGTAAGTGTGACTTTGGACATTTTTTCATAAAGACTTTTTTTTGAATTAGGACTTTATATTTTATGGTGATTACTCGCGCAATGGATGAACAATTAAAACAACTTCTTGACGCAATCACCTCTGTGAAGAGTGATATGGCGGCTAATCAAGAACAATTAAAAAGTGACTTGACTGCAAGTTTTACAGCCAATCAAGAACAATTAAAAAGTGACTTGACTGCAAGTTTTACAGCTAATCAAGAACAATTAAAAAATGATATGGCAGTTAATCAAGAACAATTAAAAAATGATATGGCAGCTAATCAAGAACAATTAAAAAATGATATGGCAGCTAATCAAGAACAATTAAAAAATGATATGGCGGCTAATCAAAACCAATTAAAAAGTGATTTAACGGTGCTGAAAAATGACCTAGTTTCTAACCAAGAGGAAATTAAAAACGATCTTACTTCGGTAAAGACTGTGATGGAAAATAAATTTAATAAGATAGAGCATCGAGTTGATGCTATCGAAGAGAAATTTGAAGAAAAATTAAGTTCCGTGGAAGGCCGATGCAATGCTGTAGAAAATAAACTGGAAGAAGAAGATAGAAAATTTCATCAACTTAAAGAAGACATCTTTAAAGACCTGGAAAGGAGATTGGCGGCGGAAAGCAGCTCTGTACAGTTTGGCGCTCCCACATCGGTTGCTCGACCGTCCATTAAACTTGCCACATTTGATGGGAAAACTTCGTGGCAGGTTTACAAAACTCAGTTCATGATAGTGGCGGAAGCGAACGGATGGGACTCTGCTACCAAGGCCTGCCATCTTGCAGCATCCCTGAGAGGTGACGCAGCGGACATTCTTCAGACCCTTCCGGACAGCCAGCGCCTGGATTCCGCCGTCCTCACATCTGCGTTGGAGCTTCGCTTTGGTGAGAAATGCCAGAAAGAGTTCAGCCGACTCCAGTTGAAGTCCCGTTTCCAGAAAACCGGGGAAACCCTGCAAGAGCTAGCGGCGGACGTCGAGAGATTGTCTCATCTTGCTTTTTGCGACTGTCCTGCGGATGTTCGGGACAACCTGGCACTCAACTACTTCATCGACGGAGTTCGGAATCCTGAGATCCAGAAGGCCCTCCGGATGGCGAATGTAAACGACTTGAAATCCGCTTTGATGTATGCGATGAGATACGAGGCCGCCCAAGAAGCAACCCGTGTGGATCGCCATCTAATCCGGACTCAGGAAGCCGATGAGTCTGATTCCAGGTCGTCCCACCTCGCTGAACTTGAGAGACAACTCGGTGACTTGACAAGACATCTGAGCAGCATAACACCCCAAAAGAAACAAGAGCAGAAGTGCTGGAAATGCGGTAGTGAAGGACACCTGCGAAGGAGTTGTCCGGCTCGCCAAGCTACGCGAGGGAAGGAAATCACCACCACTAAAGCTCTGCAGATTTCCTCTTCTAGTAGTGGCAGTGATGGACTTTTCATTTACGCACATGTAAATGGGAACCCCTGCAGACTGATTGTTGACACTGGAGCCAATGTGACAATCATTAGGACAGATGTGGCTCGTGAATTTGGATTGAAACTGCTGTGGACATCGCCACGCGTAAGTCTCCAGACTGTGACAGGTGACAAAATTGAGATTGACGGTAAAGTGGACTTGGAAATAGTGTTTGGGAATGCCACCTACCATCATACGGCATTCGTCGCTAATATCACGGACCCTTTCATTCTCGGATTGGACTTTTTGAAGAAATATGACTTCACTCTCGACTTTAAGACTAATGAGCTGCACTCGATGAGAGAAGACATAGCCGTTTTCCCCGCAGAAAGTGATGTAAAATCCGCTCATCAAATAATTGCCCAAACAGATTTATCAATTCCCTCAAGGTCAGAATCATTAATACCCGGCTCCATTGAAGAAAGCAATAGTTTTAGATTTGGACTCATTGAATACCCCAACTTAAGCAATAACCCAAAAGGAGTGCTGGTAGCATCTACGCTTGTTGACCTTTCTAAGGATGTAATTCCTGTGAGAGTCGCCAACGTGAGTGAAAGGCCAAGGAATATCCGGAAAGGTGAAGTGTTAGCAACTTGTACTCCAGTAAACTGCATCATTAGAAGAATCAATTCCCCCGAGACTGTGTCTTCTGAGTCCTTGACATCGAAGTTAATTGGGAGTGCACCATTAACGAAAGACCAAAGAACTGCTGCGGAACAATTGGTGGATGACTTCAAGCATCTGTTTTCATCTACATCGGAGGATGTTGGCCGTACGAATTTAACGCAGCATAGGATCTACACTGGAGAACACCCCCCTATTAAACAGCATCCAAGACGACTACCGTTCGCCAAGAAGGAAGAGGTTGAGACCCTCCTGAAAGAGATGAAGGAGAATGATGTAATCGAACCTTCATCCAGTCCTTGGGCCTCTCCCATCGTCTTGGTCCGAAAGAAAGATGGCTCCACCAGATTTTGTGTCGATTACCGACGACTGAATGAAATCACCAAGAAAGACAGTTACCCTCTTCCACGGATAGACGACACCTTGGACACTCTTTCCGGACACAAGTGGTTTTCGACCCTGGACTTGAAGAGCGGCTACTGGCAGGTTGAAATACACCCTGATGACCGAGAGAAGACAGCGTTTACAACTGGACAAGGCTTATGGCAGTTTAAAGTGATGCCCTTCGGCCTCTGCAATGCACCAGCTACGTTCGAGCGTCTTATGGAGACAGTGTTAAGAGGACTTTCCTACGAATCCTGTCTGGTTTATTTAGACGATATCATCATCGTGGGACGCAGTTTCGAAGAACATCTGGCAAATCTTAGGAAGGTGCTGCAAAAGCTTAAGGAAGCCAATCTGAAGTTAAGCCCGTCCAAATGTAATTTGTTCCGCCGGGAAGTGAACTACCTTGGTCACATCATCTCTTCTGAAGGTGTACAAACCGATCCAGAAAAGGTATCTGCAGTCAAGAGTTGGAGTCGTCCCGAAAACATCCATCAGCTGCGAAGTTTCCTGGGGCTCTGCACCTACTACAGGAAGTTTGTAAAGGGTTTTTCCAACATTGCACGACCTTTGCATAAGCTGACGGAGATCAAGCAAAAGTTCGAATGGTCCAAAGAATGCGAAGATGCATTTCTACGACTGAAGGAGGCTTTAACATCAACGCCTATCCTCGCCTATCCTCAGCCTGAAAAATCCTTCATCCTGGACACTGATGCGAGCAACGAGGGCATCGGAGCTGTTTTATCCCAAGAAATTGACGGAAATGAACATGTCATCGCTTACTGGAGCAAATGCTTATCAAAGTCGGAGCGAAATTACTGCGTCACCAGAAAGGAGTTACTGGCCATAGTGAAAGCTGTAGAACACTTCCATCATTACCTCTACGGCCGAAAATTTCTGCTTCGGACAGATCATGCCTCGTTAACTTGGCTTTTGAACTTCAAGAATCCAGAAGGCCAGATAGCCAGATGGATACAGCGGCTCCAGGAATATGACTTGGAGATCAAGCATCGAAAAGGGTTATCTCACGGTAATGCTGACGCTTTATCAAGGAGACCCTGTCCTGAGAACTGCCACTATTGTTCCCGAATCGAGAAACAGTATGGAACGACTAGCCCTACCGCCTATCAGGTGACAGTGACTCCAACATCATCAGAACCTGATCCATGGAGTGATGACCAAGTTCGAAAAGATCAACTTGAAGACCCCGACATAAAACCAATTTTAGAGTTCATGGAAAGTGACAGTCGACGCCCTAGCTGGCAGGACGTTTCCATCTTCAGTCCTGCAACAAAAAGATACTGGGCTTTATGGAACTCACTCCATTTACGGAACGGCGTGCTACACCGGAAATGGGAATCTGACGACGGCAAGACATCTAGGTGGCAGTTACTACTTCCTCGATCCAGGATTTCAGATGTTCTGAAAGAAATACATAGTAGTGCGACTGGAGGACATTTTGGTGTCTTGAAAACTCTCAATAAAGTTCGGGAGCGCTTCTTCTGGAGCAAGGCGAAGGATGACGTGGAGAAGTGGTGCCATTCTTGTGACGCCTGTGCTGCTCGTAAAGGACCGAAGAAGAGAAGCAGAGGGAAGCTACATCTGTACAACGTTGGAGCTCCTTTCGAACGAATTGGGATCGACATCCTGGGTCCTCTACCAAGAACTGCTGATGGGAACAAATACGTTCTTGTTTCCATCGACTATTTCACGAAATGGCCCGAAGCGTATCCCATTCCAGATCAAGAAGCTACCACCGTAGCAGAGACTCTAGTCCAACATTGGATCTCGAGATATGGAACACCTTTGCAGATTCATTCCGACCAAGGGAGGAATTTCATCTCTGCTGTGTTTAAGGGCCTATGTCAAATTCTCGGAATTGAGAAAACTAGGACAACACCACTACACCCACAATCGGACGGCATGGTGGAGAGATTTAACCGCACAATCCTAAATAATCTCTCGCTTATGGTCTCCAGAAATCAACAGGATTGGGACAAGAAGCTACCTTTGTTCCTGCTGGCCTACCGCAGTGCTATCCACGAGACTACCGGATTTGCCCCATCTCAGATGCTCTTCGGACGAGAGCTTCGGCTACCTTGTGATCTCGTCTTCGGTCGTCCTCCGGATGCGCCTTCATCGCCTGAGGAGTACATCCAGGATCTCCAGGCCCGGTTGGAAGACGTTCATAACTTCGCACGAGAGCGAATCAACATCGCGGCGGAGAAGATGAAGACCAGATACGACACAAGGTCTACTGGACATGAATTCAACGAAGGCGACAAGGTTTGGTTATGGAATCCCATCCGACGGAAAGGTCTGTCACCCAAATTGCAGTCGCATTGGGATGGACCCTACAAAGTCCTTAACCGACTAAATGACGTCGTAGTGAGGATCCAAAAATCACCTAATGCAAAACCCAGGGTTGTACATTATGATCGGTTAGCCCCATACTATGGCCATAGTTCATGAGTATTACGTAAACAACCATGGTTGATAACATAAAAGTTGTAGATAATTTTTGCTTTTAATGTTTAGTAATATTTCTTGTTATTATTGTGTTTTCTGTATCTGTTAGTTATTAATTAATGTGTATATTTGTAAACTTGTGATAGAAGTTTGGCACCCTTTCTGGGGATTGTACTGCCCGGGACGTGCAGTCCTTAGGAAGGGGGCAATGTTACAAATCCTGTAAATAGTAATTATTGTAGTAACGTAACCTGTAAATAATTTCCCGTAATGAATATACAACCCCTTAACATATGGCTAAAGTATACAACCCCCTATTCTTTTTATGTTCACTGATAAAATTTGATAACGGTCAACGCATTTCGAGAAGCGTGTGGAATATTTGAGAAAATTCTTTTCGGTGTATTTAAGCCGTTAGCGATGGATAAACAGTGAGTTTCGATTCAGATTTCGAACTGAGTGTGTGTATTAGCTCTGTTTATAGCGAGGCATTTCGCTGTGTTGTTTTCGTATTTGGAAGTAAATACGTGTGTAAACGTTGAGTTTACGGTGTTGTGTGATAATTGCTGATGAATAATTTAGCAGTTGTTAACGGTTTCTCCTGTACATAGTGTAAATAAATTTCCTGTGTTTTTATCAAGAACTGTGTCTTCATTTCAAGAAAGTGGAAGTCGCACCGAATCCGTTACAATACAAAAGAAATTTGGTATATTTGTTTACGCGGGTGTGTGTGTATGTGGTGTGTGCGTTTAATTTTCATTTAAAAATAATTGTAGTTTCGAAAATGAAAGTTCCATAATTTGTAGATTCAAAATATCAGTTACAGTCCAGTTTTAACGTCTATTAGCAATGCCAGCATCAAGTATATACATTTTGGTTCGTCTATTTCTGTTCGTTTACAAAGTAAATATTGATGCAAATGTAGGAAATATTAGAAAATAAATTCTTAGTTTGTGTAATTCAGTTTTCCATGTATAAAAATAGCAAACAATACACATATTGAACTTTCCACGCAATCAATTTTCTGCATTAACCCTCTTTAATTGACATGGCGGAGAAGCCGATATGCCGTAAGATTGACCAGCATGCCGGGAGATATTCGAATTTTGAGGCATGCTAGATAATTCGGAGTGCATTTCCAAAAAAAAAGCAGATTTTAATTTCATAAAATATGATTTAAATAAAAAAATTCCAATTTCTTTTATTTTTTCAAATTTATATAGATCATTCATATTCATTATCTTGATTTTTTACTCCATGATCATCATCATCTTCATTATTATATTCCAAAACTGATATAATAGGTTTACGGTAACCAAAATATGAAATAAAAAACTTTGATTCGTATCTGTTTAAATATCGTTCAAAGACTGCATCAACTGCACTTTTATAACTCGTTATGCTAAGATTGCAATCATCAAACATCGTTAAATTGAATTTTCCATTTAAAAATTCAATTAATGGTAGATTTAAATCATTTGCAAGGTTGATGTGGAAATCCCCACTCAAAATCATTAGCAAATCATCAAAGCTCTTCCCAATTTTATCTTGAAGTAATGCAAAAGCGTCTTTAGAATAAACCGCAACCATAGCAATCGAATCTTTTATTTCAGAAAGGGCATAAGTCCAAGTAATGCAACTTTTCAGGAATCAATAAAAAGAGATTTTTTCATTCAGAAGTGAACTAAGTCCTACGAAAATTTTTATGACTAATCTAGGCTAATCATTACCTATGACTAATCATTACCTCGCCTTAAATTACGTTTCATTTTGTCTCTGAAATTAATGATTTTTTTTTTTTTTTTTTGACATGCGATTTCTGCAATAATTATCCTGAAACAGTAGTGTAGAGCAATGGAAATATAGACCATGTGTGTGCAGAAAACTATATTCATATTCATATTCATCAAATACATCCTCCATGGAAATTTTTTTGTTCTAACCTTCTTGTCTAGTTTTGTGTACTAAGTTCGATGTACATATTAGTATGACTATGTTCAAAATTGCACTGAATAATCATCTTGATATTTGTTATTTCTTTCAACAATATGAAAATTTTCCCTTTATACTCAATATTGGCAAATGTAATTCAGCCGACAAGCGTTACTTCGCAATATTCTCTTGAAAACCGTCTATAAAATAGCTAGCCTGAAACAGTTCCTTTGATGTTCTATCGAATATTTAACCATCGTGAATGTTGATAATTGAAAACATTTGTCACCCAGTAGATTATTTTTCCAAAATCTCAACTTGGGAGATAATTCCTTTTCAAAAATGAAAGGCAGTTATAGATTTCATTTTAGCAGTTATAGATTTCATTGTTTTTAACAGATGCAACAGTGAATCGTGATATAATTTCAGAATTTCACTTATCTTAATATATAAAAATCAATGTCCTGAGATAACATATATATATA
This sequence comes from Uloborus diversus, assembly GCF_026930045.1. Classification (NCBI taxonomy): domain Eukaryota; kingdom Metazoa; phylum Arthropoda; class Arachnida; order Araneae; family Uloboridae; genus Uloborus; species Uloborus diversus. Next base: position 1,080,833 of record NC_072731.1, read on the forward strand.
TCAACGCACAGCCAATACCGCTGAAGCCTCGGACTTGAAATTTGGCAGGCATGTCCACATGATTATGAAAGTATCCACTAAGAAAGGATTTTTCGAAATATCGATTAGTTCAGGAGAAATTAATTAAAACACCTTAATTTCTGTGAAATTAAAACCTGTCATTGAAATTCAAATCCCTTATTTTTGGAGGCTTTCCTCCATTCTAATCATTATTCAGTACTTCTTCTCAACTTCTGCTCGATGGTGAATTTTAAATTTGATATTGTTTTTGTTTCTCACGTGATTCTCGAGGCTTTTCTCAAGTCAAATAATAATGTTTCTGTCTTTTGCTTTCATTTTTTCAAAACTAGAAACGAAGTTTTTAAGAACATCATCACAGGCGGACTATCCTTTTGAATTTAGAAGAGTGCAGTTTCCTGTAAAAGTTTGCTTTGCAATAACCATTAATAAGTCACAAGGACAGACATTAAAAGTAGCAGGGATCGATTTAAGAGAAGACTTTTTTTCAACACGGCCAGTTTTATGTAGCTTGCTCCAAAGTCAGTTAGTTCATCAAGCAGCTTAATAATTTTAGCACCAGAAAAAAAAAAGTTGTATACAAAGAAGTTCTTGCTTAAACATAGGTAAAACAATAAAATGTTGATGGCCTGTGTTTGCAAAGATAATCAATACTTTAAAAGGATCGTTAATAACAGTTAAAGATCGGTTAAGGACAAGGTCATATATATAAGGAGTCCAGAGGCCCCGGGATCCTCCAAAAATTAGAAAAAATTATAGGCAATAAGAAATTATAATAGGGGATTTTCGAAACTAGGTGCACCAAGCACTGTTAACCCCTGCTAATTCCATTACCCGAGCAATGCCGGGTACGGGAATGCTAGTAATATATATGTTGGATTTTACACGGTAATAATTTGTCATATTCGTTTAACATTCGTTTTACTGTCCAAAAATCCTAACCGCAAAGGACAAACAAATTTCCTTTCAGAGGAAAGTCCTCAGCAATCTTTTTAAATTTATTTATTGTTATTTCTAGAAAAAGTCAAATGCAGTGTTATTCTTATTTTTATCAGCACATATCTCACTGAAAGCATACCGTTTTTCGCAGTTCCTAGAGTGATGTTAATAAAACGATTGAAAAATTAGCGAATTATTTTCCGATTCCGTGATTTCAATCCCCCCCCCCCTAACCTTAACCTCCCGAACTGATGAACGTACCATTACCGAAATTATACTAGATCAAAGGAGTTATTCTTTTTACTTCATTACGCCAAAAAATCTAGTTCCTCTATAATCTTGCCTTCGCGTCTTACTGTGTCTTCCTTCGCGTTTAGTGCAGAAAGTGCATTAGTACGGAATTTCAGCGCTTTCTGCACTAAACGAAAAATGTTACTCCTAAATAAAGTGTTTTGTTGTACAAGGATTGACTTCCCTGCTACACAGTCGATGTCTCTACATACAAATATGGAAAAACCTCATCTAACTCAATTTTGAAAAACAAAAAAAAGTGACTTATGCCTTTTCTGAAATAATCGATCAACGGCAAGCACACAATCTTACCGATATCAGAAACATTGTTTTTTCTCATCTCAAAAAATACCCAGCGCCTGAAGAAGTTTTCACTTCAGAAATATTGTATGAGGGTGAGGACCGAACTCACGATGGGCAGTTTATTCGATTCTTGATTACCTAACTTAATTTACTGCGCAACTACCTAACTGTCATTTTACTCCAATCGTTTGGTTTGTTTCATTTTTTTTTTTTTTTTGTAATTATTATTAAGTATTTTGGTGATTTATTTATCAAAAATGTATGTTGTTTTTTCTATTTGTAAAAGTTAGAAATATGCCTAAATACAGGTTTTTAATTCCAATTTATATTATCGTTTCATTTTTTTACATTTTTATCAAAGGAATTCAATACTACTGTTTATCATTCGTGGGAAACATGATTATTATATTATGAATAAGTAATATGCATTTCCCGTTTACCTTAACTCATTTTACAATTTACACTAAGCAAAATTTATTTCGTACTTTTTACATTAAGATTTAAATTTCAATAGTATTTTCTTCATATCCATACAAATAAATTTTCATTTTTCTTTCTTATCTAGGTATATATATATATATATATTGCGGAATATAAATATTTAACGTGTCATATTCATACATTTTAATTAAATTACTATTTACGAACTATTTGTATCGATATTAAAACTTAAACGATATAAAATATTAATTGAGAGATGTATCAGAGTATTTCTTGCGAAAACCAACTGTTTTCTCAATGGATTAAAAAAATCTAAATTTTTATTCACGTAGAGCTATTATGAGATGTAAACTAACCGCCTTCACTGGCGGCCATGTTGAATGAGCGCGCAGGCCTTGTGTTAAGATGACTGCGTTTCACGCTTATGAAATTGTAGTAGTAGTTTTTTTTTGTTTGTTCCATGTTTATGTTCTTTCCATGTTTTTACTCTTGTAATTGAGTTCATTTGTGTTTTCTTGTAGTTTGAATTTGTTCTAAAGGTGTTCTAATTAATATATGTGATGCTTGTATATTTGGTTTGAAAATGTTCTAATTAATTAATTTGTGTCATGCTCATATTTTTGATTCTCCCCCCTAGTATATCGTAAGATTTTTAGAGACAAAATCATTTCTGTTGCAGATAATTTTAATCCTGTTGATTTCATTAAGTAAGGTGTTACGAAAAACTTTAATAGAAATATTTGAATTCCATGAAATCAAACGATTAACATGGAATTGAAGGGAAAGTCGTTTGTCAGAAAGATCAATATGAACGGAATTGTCTGAAAGAGAAATATTAAGATCAAGGAAATCAGATTGTTTGATATTTACGTATCTGAAAGCCCTAGGAATGGAAACGGTGAATTTTTTTTCCAAAGTGGTGTAAGTAAAGGTTGGCTAAAACAGAAGAGAACACGGATCTATGCGGAATACCGTTGACTTGTAGGAAACAATGTTAACCATTGTAAATGTAGTTATTAAACAAACAGAAGTTGATTAAATCTGACCAGCCATTTTCACTAATATCCAGCGTGTTACAAATTCGTAAAGAGGTCTTTGAAATCAAAAGAAAAGATAGAATCGATAGCATTATTTTTCAGAAATTCTAAAACCGGTTTATTATTTTTAATAATTGAAGTGTGGCCACCACACAGAATTTTATTAAAAATTTAATTTAATAGGTTAACAAAAAATTTTCCAGGGTAAATTCATATAAGAGTTTGAAACACAGGTAAAATAACGGAATTTAATAGGATTTTTATGAAATTTGGGGTAGATGGTAATGTATAGAAAGATAATCTTAGAGTTTTTAATTTCAACTTTTTTGTTGAGGGCAATAATTTTTTTTTCGTAATGGTGTTATAAGAAGCGTTAACTTTTTTGTAGGTGGAGGAATTATCTCGTTCTTCATCTTGGAGATAGAATTTTTTACATATAACTGAAAAGTTGTTGGGTGCTTTGTCAATAGGAGCGATTATAAAAGAGTCTTGAAAATCTTTGATAATGAGGAGAAAAACCAGGAAATTTTAGAACATTTTTAAATTTATATTTATGTAAAAAGGTTTTGAAAAGATTGAAAATCTCCATTTAAATTCTGCAAACGCTTCCAAAGGAATATTGAACGAAAAAGAGGTTTTTTTTATGTAAGATTCTAAGTCTTCAAGGAATGAACCTAAAAGGTGTTTTTTACTTAAATAAAAAATAGGACGGAATTTAGTGCCATTTTTCATTAAATTGTGAAGGGCAATGTTATTAACGATATTAAGATCTCCAGTAATGATATGGTTATGGTATTTTTTAACAAATAGAGAAGAAACTTTTTTTGGCAAAATCATTGAACATTATCACAGATCAGATTGATATTTTTACAAAAAGTATTATAATTGAACATTCTACTACCAAGTGGGATATCATAACTGAAAGAAGGTTTATCCTGAATGTCTTTAGTTGGAAAGTATTGAGACAAATTCAAAATAAAATTGTTAAGTTTAAGGTGATCATAGCAAGGATTTTTGAATTTCATCAGTAAATAAGTCAACTTGAAAACATTTTGTTCAGAGATCTTAGAAATACGATTTTTTAAAATGTCCCTAAAAAGAAGCTCAAAGTGAAAGTCTGAAAAAATTAAGTTATCAAAATTGTTTTTACAAAATAAACTTTGTTTATCATTATTCGAGTGCAAAAAGCTTTTAAGTGGAATCCAAGAAAAATTCTTAGAAAACTTTTTTCAAGTAATGTGATGTGCGATTGAAGTTTAATGGAGTTGTAGGAGATGTTCAAATCAAAAAAGTTAGGTTTTTTACTGATATTATGACCACTGCGTTTGTGTCTCAAAGTATTTTTAATCGATGTTATGAAAAAGTTGAAAGGTACAAGAAATAGAATTGGAAACTCTGGAACTATTAAAAAGGGGATTAAGACCGTATGAAGATAAAGTTTTATGATAAATAATATAAGAGTTTTCTTTAGAAATGCGTAAATTATAATCTTTTTCAAAATCCAGAACGCTAAAAATGGCAAATTTAAAATCTTGCATTTTAAAATGATTAAATTCAAGGTTATAATCCTTTTTAGCAGAAAAATTGGAGATATTAGACCGATGTAAATTCATGCGCATATTAAAACAATTAGAAATATGCCCAACATATTTGAAATTGCAAAGCCCACATTAAATAAGGTAAATAACATTATAAGCTTTGCATGAAATAGGAAATTTCCTAGAATTATCAGTTTGAAATAGATGGAAGTTGGGGCAAGTTTTGCAAAGTTTTGAATGGCAAGAGTTGAAGGAAAGTTTACGATGAGAACAATTGAATTACAAAAATTTATTGGAGGAACTCACACTAGTAGGATCCTTTTTGTTTGCTAACTCTGGCGAGTTAAATAAAGTAACACAATTTAAACACAAACAAAATTCAAAATTAGAACAAGAACCTTTAATAATTGAACTAGAAAGAGAGTAGCAGGATTTCGATCCGGTGTGTTCCTCTCCAAACACACCGTACCGAACACAGGATGCTATAAATATGCCTTTAGTATTTATTCTTTCATTTTTTTCAATGTCTATGAATTTATTTTTAAAATATGTTCTTAAAATGTTTCTTATGATGTGTGTGTGTGTGTATATATATATATATATATATATATATATATATATATATATATATATATATATATATATATATATATATATATATATATATATATGCATTTTTAGAAAGCTTCTGCACTCTTCGACAAATTTTTTTAGAGAGTGATAGTATATATCAAGTAAATTGTAAGGTTCTTAATCGTCTTACGAAGGAGCCAAGGGCCATTAAAGTTTAGAGTCCAAAAATTCAAATGATAAAAAAAAACGGAAAAATTGGTCCATTTGTTTGTGGTTTCGCTAACATAATTCTTTTTGCCAGTATTTTCTTGAAAATAAATTGAAAAGATGTAGTTAAGAAAGGCCTATAGAAAGCGTTTAGAATTTGGAGTAACGAACGACTATTTTTTTTACTGTAGTATTTCAATTTCATCCAATGTTTTCTTATGCTTTGACTTAAACTTATCTTGTGAACTCAAAATCTGAATCTTTTGGAGTGATTTAATCGCACAAATATAATTGCGTTTAGAAGTTGAAATACATTCTATCATTAAAAAATATATTCACCAACAAAGAAGCGAGATATCTTCACGAATGCATATGTATTATGAGGAAAAAAGAAAATGATTACAGATTTGAAACAAAAGATTTTTTGTTATGAAGTTATGACACAACTAAAGTTACAAAACCCTAAATAGCCATCTCTTGCAGCTATACAGGACAAAACACGGCGTGGTATGGAATGAAGTTGGTCACCCATGACCCTTCCAGAGGATCCTGCAGTAATATTTACAGTTGGGACCATAATTAACCAACATTCTAGGCCGGCTGCATATGCCTTGCAAGCATGACCTAAACGTGCTCTATTGTGGTGAGGTCTAATGATCTAGACCATGGGAGCACTCTTTTTCGTTAAGCACATAATCTGGAGAGTCGTGCAATATGTAAGCGAGGATTGTCTTTTAGATAAGTTGCACTTGAGCCACTTGATATCATAGGTAATACAACTGGCGTTTAAAATGGTGCTCACTCAACTGCGAACTGTCATAGTGCCTATACTGTTAAAACTACAGGTTGCATTCGGCACCTTTCAGGGGTGAAACGCTTGTTCATCAGCGGCACCCAATACGGAGTCGAAATGGCACCTCTAATTAGAGTGAAAAACAAGCACCTTCTAAAAAATAGGCAGCCGAGGTGAAAAGAATGAACCTTCGGAGAGGGAAATGGCACCCTTACTGTAGATCCTCCTCCCCCCTCCCCCGATTGTGTGCGTTTTTGAATACAGTTGTGGAATTCTTTTGTTTTTTTAAATATTTTTGTTTTGATTCATGGTATTCTTCGTTTTGGACATTTTTCACATTGCTTGAATTCAGTACTGGAAATGATTAAAACTTGTAATTACAGCATTTGATCATATTTCAGAGTTTTCAACATAGTTAAGAAGTGCTCATTGCTTTAATTCATCTGATCGTGCTCTAACTCGGTGTTTCTCAACCTCTTTTGACCCACGGGTCGGTAAAAGCAAATGAAAAACATTACAGACTTGTGAAGTTTCTATCCTTTTCTTAAAAATAAATAAAATAAATAATAATTATTATAATAACACCCGGACCGTTAAAAACTTGTGAAAAAAATTCTGCGTACTGATGAGTTTTTTTTTCTTTTTAGTTTTATTTATTTATTTATTTATTTTTTTACAAAGTAATATTAAAAATGAATAAAACAATAAATATCTACTCACTTTACTTGGTATCAAAGAGGGTTCACAAATTTATTTAAAGTTAAAGACGAGTAATTATTTCAATAATCATAGTAAAGTTAATGATCATTTGTTAGAAATAACCACACCGAAAGTAAATTGTAGAAGTACTTATGAATTATTTACTTGAAGAGCCTCAAATATTCCGGGATATTAAAGTTACGGAAAAACAAAATCGCTTCTCGAACGTTCAAAATTTCAATCAAGAGTAACAGTAAAATAAAATGCACATGAAATTTTTCGACAGTTTAAAAACCTAAAGAAATTTCAACGCTATCGAAATATTAACCGCTAACAGGAAATGATTCCAACACTTGAATGAAAAACTAAAAAAGAAAAAAAAGCTAGACGGAGAGAGATTTCTTTTTTATTTTTTGCGCTTGCTGTTTTGTAGTAATCTACGAAGCAATAGAATCATTTTTATTTAGGTTCTCACTTGTTGATTATTGATAATCTTATTGCGGTTATTATTTTGGTGATTAAATGTTGCTTATCGAGTACTCAAGAAAAATAATGATAGATATATTTAGTAGCGTATTTGAATGATGAAAATTTCACAACAGTAACGATAAACTGAAACTAAACAATTAACGATACTACGGTACCGTAACGGACTAACGGTAACTGAAAAGCAGTAAACGTACTTTTAACTATGTTTGAAAGCCCTAAAAGCTACAAAGTGATCAAAAGCTGTACTTACTTGTTATTTTAAAGAATTATCCTAGAAAAGTTGAGATTTAATCCAATAGTGTACTTCATTCAATGTGAAAGACATAGAAGGCCACGCATAGATGCAACCTATCATTCGACCGCCATATTGAAGTGGTTGAATGGTGAATGTATGCCGGAAGCGCATGCGCCAGCGAGTCATTTAGCGATTGCTTGCTGTTTTGGTACCCCTGTCTGCGATTGTCTACTGTTTTCGCACCCCTGCTCTATTTCCTGGCTAGCATGGCACCCTTGGGTACCACGCTTTCACCTTAGGGGGAATATATTCACTCATCTGAAACCCCTGGTTATAACAATGTAGAATGGAGACTGGAGGCCTTCGTTTGACCAAAAAAATCGTTCCCTACAACTTGTGTATTTGCCGTATGCCGCTCGATAACAAATGCCAAATCGGACTAGTAACCTGGCCGGCCTCCGCACGTGCGTGAGTAGGTAATCACCACTATGACTAAATCGGGAATCATCGTTGAAGATTACAAGATTCCTGTCTGTCACAGCAAAGCTTGTCGAACGCAATGAAAATTCAATTGACGCTACTTATGATGTGGTGCCAGTGGTAAGCATCGCAATGGACGCCGGTTCGAGGTACCAGCGTCTTCCAGGCTCCTCGGATAGTTTTTTATTCATATTTTCATATCCCTGGAAGGTCTTAAACGGCATGGAACTAATGTTGGTAACTTTGTTGATATGGTATTGGCAGTTCTTATAATTGGTTTATCTTCGCTCGTATTTCTGTTTCTGGGATGTCCTAACCAACCGCAATGTAGCGATTCATTTCCGCAGACACAGAGTTACAACCACATCGCTCCGCCCGAGGTGGTGGTAAATACGCTCGTACTACAAATTTGCTTCTCTAAGACCTATTTTACGTCCCTTTAAAAAAATCCAAAAATTTTAAGTATTTCCACCGGTTACCTCTAAAAAGGAATTCTAGTTACAATAACGTCCTTACAACTCGAAAGTTTTATTTAAATAGCCCTTTTATATGAGCTTTCCCACTTTCATCTTATTCATTTTGTGCAACTTGTGTGCGCATAGCGCGCTTACCCTTGCATCACTGGCGACGAAATTTAAACGATTTGCATGCATCTTACTAAACTACATTCCTGCCGAGAGTTTCTTGGTTGCAGCTCTATTTCTTCTTGATGCATATATATATATATATATATATATATATATATATATATATATATATATATATATATATATATATATATATATATATATATATATATATATATATATATACACTGGTGTGCAAAAATTATGGACGAGACGGTTTTTTCAATATAACTTTGTACAAAAGCTTCCCAAATCAACACATTTAATACCGTAAGATCCCCAATACGTAAGGACATGCGTAATGTAAGCAACACTTACTAAAAGAGAAATCAGAGAGATAAAATGAAGCTTTATTGAAAAAGTAGCATGGAGCTCAATGCGACTGAAGGCCGAAACATCCCTGTGATGGGTGTCCAGCAAGAAACATCCGGTCTTTAGTAGGGGATATGATCTCCCCGGACTGCTAGGCAGGTTTCACAGCGTCTGCCCATGCTGAGAATGAGGGTGTCAATGAGTTGTTGAGGAATTGCTGCCCATTCGTCTTGCAGCGCCAATCGAAGCTCCCGAATCGTTATTGGTGGTAAGGTACGAGCTGCCAAGCGTCTGCCTAGAAAATCCCATACATGCTCGATGGGATTGAGATCCGGAGATCGTGCCGGCCAATCCATACGTTCAATATCCTCACTCTCTAAGAGCTGTTTGGCAGCTACTGTGCGATGACATGGTGCATTGTCGTCCATGAAAAGGAACTGCGGACCCATAGCGCCTCTAAAAAGACGCACATATGGAAGAAGAATCTCGTTACAATAACGGGTCCCGTTGACTGAACCTGCGTCGAAGATGTGAAGGTCTGCACGACTACCAAGCATGATGCCTCCCCAAACGAGAACACCGCGACCTCCATACCTGTCCCTTTCAATGATGTTCGAGGGATGATTGTGGCTTCCCCACTCTCTCCAGATGAGTATGCGATGGGAATTGCTACTCAGACTGAATCTGCTCTCATCTATAAAGAGTACTCGTCCCCATTCATTGACTCTCCAATTCCGGTGATATGCTAATTTTTCGACTTCGTCCTTAATTTTTACACACCAGTGTATATATATATATATATATATATATATATATATATATATATTAGGGTGGAACGAAAAAAACAAAGTTTTTATTTTCGAATCGTAATAGTGCGGAAAAATTGCGATTGGTGAAGACTTACAAAACAAAACAAAAATTTTAAAAATCGGATAATATCTTCCGATCCCGCAACGAGCCTGAATATTTGAAAAATTGGAAAATTTCGTGTTTTCTTAGTGATTTTTAAAAAATTTTGTTTTAATGTTTCTTTTTAAGGCTCTAAGAGGGAAAAGTTATGATTGGTAAAGCCTTCAGAAATTAAAAAAAATTGAAATCGAATAATACCTTATGATCCAGAAACAAGCCTAAAAAATCGAAAAAGTTGAGGATTTCAGGTTTTTTTCCGAATTTTTAACATTTTTAGTTCAATGTACTTTTTCAGGCTACAGAACGGAGACGTTACGTTTAGTGAAGACTTCAAAACAAAAAAAACAAAAAAAATCTTATTAAAATAAAACAATATCTTCCGATCGCGCAGCGAACCTACATGTTTGAAAAAATGTAAACTTTAAGCCCTTTTTCAGCTTTTTTTATTATTTTAGTTTGACGATCCTCATAAGTTCGGTATGAAGTACTAATGGAAGAACGTTTGTTTATAAAACAAATGTGATAGTTTAGTATTAGCCTGCCTGTGAAATTGTCCACATGGCCCTTTAATCCCGCGTGACTTATTTTTATTTATGCCGCTCAGTACAGTGTATGCATCTAATACGCCCCATTAGTGCCTCACGATCTTGAATTTATGAGCTTTTTAGTTGGCTTGTGTCTATAGGTATCTTACTTAAATGAATAAAGCAGTCGTGCTGGCATCAGTATTTCTCAATGTTTCTAATGTGCGTGTGAAGTCGATTTGCTCTGCTAAACGTGTTTCAAACATGAATCCATCTTCGTAGAAAAGAATTACGAGAAAGTCCTTTGAGTGCCCTATATTTGACCACCCGAGAGATTTGCCAACAAATAAGCTCCCTACTTATGAAAATGTACTTCAAAGTTGCTTTCAAGAGAGATTTGAGTTAGCTAGAAAAGTCAATAACACGAAAGTGAGTTTTTCCATTGTTAAGGACATAGTGACGCAAAAAGTTAAATGTTTCTTTGATAAGGCCTCGATTCCTACAGTTTCCCTGAAAAGAATTGCTCAGCTCATTGATATCTTCTACAAAAAATATATCAATTTCATGAGATCTTACAACCGAGACAAGGATAAACCAAAGTCTAAAGAAAGGATTGATAAATTTAAAAGTGAAGCAAGGAAACTCTTTGATGTTTCTGCGTGTAAGTGCGTAATGAATGTTATTTGCACTTGTAAAAAGACCCCAGATATTTGTGAATGTCCAATTTGCATGAAATGTATGTGTGAAAAATCTAAAAAGATACCGATCTCTGAACAAAGATTTCTCTATCTTCAGAGGAAACATGGAATAGGAAAAATTGGAACTTTGGACCAAAAGGAAACAAAAAGGTTGAAAAAAAGATTTCAAAGAAAAGCCTATGCCTTAAAACGAAAAGTTACTGAGTGCGTTTCAGTCATGAAAGATGAATCTGATCTTTCAAATGAAGAACAACCAAGTTGTTCAGTCAAGAGAGAACCTGATAATGATTACAAGTCAACCGACCCAGAGAAGAAAACCCGGTGGCAGATGAGGATTAAGTTGAAAACTACGGCACTAAGTAGCGATCGTTATGGCGTATCTGATCGTGCAACTGCTGCAATAGCATCCAGTGTGCTTCAAGACGTTGGCTTAGTGACTGAAACAGATACTTCTAAAGTTGTTGATAGACAAAAAATTAGGAGAGAAAAGAGCCAAAGTAAAAAAGATCTGCAAAGTGGCATTAAACAAGACTCCGTTCAGGGTATTTATTTTGACGGAAGAAAAGATGATACTTTATATATAGATAAGATTGAATCAAAACAATTTCGGCGAACAGTGAAAGAAGAGCATTATTCTATTATCAAAGAACCTGATTCCGTTTATATTGGCCACGTGTCTCCAAACTCTGGATCAGCCAAAGACATAGTGAATAGCATTGTTTCATATCTAAATGAACAAAGAATTTCACTGGATGATTTAGCCATCGTAGGTTGCGATGGTACTAAAATCAATACTGGGTGGAAAAGTGGCGCGATTCGTCAATTTGAAATTTATATTGGACGACCATTGCAATGGGCTATTTGTTTATTACATTTCATTGAGTTGCCTTTTCGCCATCTTTTTCGGTATTTGGATGGTGGAACAACTGGCCCAAATTCATTTTCTGGACCAATAGGAGAACAACTCAGAGGTTGCGAAAAACTGCCAGTAATAGATTTTCAAGCAATTGACTGTACAATTCCAGATGTAAACAGAAAGTGCTTGAGCAAGGATCAAAGATATCTTTTAGATATATCTCAGGCAATAAAGGGTGGCAATTGCCCAAATGATTTGTCAAATCGTGACCCCGGCCCACTCTCACATTCCAGGTGGCTCACTTGTGCAAATAGAGTCCTTAGACTGTACGTAAGTGTATCGATCCCATCAGGTGACTTAAAAGACATAGTGACTTTTATTTTGAGATGTTACATGCCGGTCTGGTTTGAAATAAAGAACCGCGAAAATTTCACAGATGGTGCCATTCATGTTTACAGAACAAATCAAACCTGTCGATACTTACCCGACAATCTAAAACAAGTTGTTTACCCTGTCATTGAAAGAAACTCTTTCTTTGTGCATCCCGAAAACTTATTAATGGCAATGGTGTTTGATAAAAGGAGGCACATAAGAGAACTAGCGTTTAAAAACGTCTTAAAAGCCAGGGAGTCTGTTTCTAAAGGCAAAAGCATTAGAAACTTTGTCATTCCATCTCTAAATTTCGAAGCAGAAGATTACACAGAGATTATTAATTGGAACACGACAAAGCTATCTTCTCCACCTTTTCTTCGAAAAGTTCCTAACAAAGACATTGAAAATCTTATTGCAACAGGCACTATACCCGACTGGGATATAAAACTATTCCCCTGCCATACGCAAGCTGTCGAAAGATGTGTGAAGTTAGTGACGGAGGCTTCACTCTAAGTGCGTGGATTTAAATCAAGAGATGGCTACATAAGAGCAACATTGAAATCTAGGTCAATTATGC